>NC_056740.1:95174721-95184721 GCF_019279795.1 Protopterus annectens
CCACATCAGAGCTCAAACTGGGGTTGAAGTGACAGGGTAGGAGTTAGAAGTGTTTTTTATGTAAACAGGTACACTGTTACCGTGAAGCTTATGCAACAAGACAATCTTTGACTTATTAGTAAAGAGTTGAGAAAAATACAAAAAAATATTACAGCAGATGGTGATGTGTATACCTATTGAATTTAAATGTAAAATGAGAAGGGGGTCCAGTAAGATATCATTTGTAGACTGGCTGAATATAAGAGGAAACAATAAGTAGGCATACATAGTGAGTAGTAATATTTTAAAAAGAATTGCATTGAATGAATGGCCTAAAGATATGAGATTCAACAGTTAAAGAATGAAGATAAGAGGAGGACATTGTTTCAAGCAGCTAGAATTGGAATAAGTAAAACTTATGGAATGGGTGGAATAAAATATTGCTGATAGATGAGGTAAGAGAAGTACAAGAAATGATGTGGTGGTGAGTAGTAGTGGGGGTAGGGGAGGGGAGCAGAGCAGGCCAGGACTGCTTCTCAGTGTAAATAGTAAGTGTAAGCTCTAGAAATAAAGGTAAGAAATAGCAGAATAAGAGACCAAGGGACTAGAGTACAGTTTGCTGAATAAGATATGGAGTAGATTGAATGAAAGAGAGAGCATGGATTATAAGAGTATAGACATAGAAAAGAGGAAATACAAAGGCGGTGTATGGAGAAGGTCAAACTACATACTTATATACTTAATATAGTATATGTACATATCTCGGTAGATATATATATATATATATATATATATATATATGTATATTTATATATATATATATATATATATATATATATATCAAAGGAATAAACTTCAAAGACCAATACACGTAAGGTTCAGTTAAGGTACATTTATTATCTATAGCTTCTACAGCTTTGTATTTTCCCACAGCACAAGCGGAACTCCTTGTCTAAGTTTTATACAAGTAGTATTGTTCTATTCATTATTTTCCTAACACAAGCAGAAATCATCTGCTTCTCAGTAAATTTCCAAGGCACAAGCAAAGATTTCAGCTAACAATACAAGGTCAGAAAGCATCTGCAGTTTGTACAGATTTATGCAGTATGAAATAGAATAAATGTGTTAACCCTTTTCAAGCTCTAAATGCACTAAGCATATTACTAATACACACATTAATACATATTTTTCTGACATTTCCCCCCTATTAATACTTTTATTCTACTTTCAAAATAAGCATAAACAGTTTGTTTTCTTCTCCTAACCTCTTCCCACTCAGGATTTGCAGTTAAGAGAGTCATTCAGTTTAAACTTATGAAAGCATTTTCAATCTTTTAACAGTTCTTCAAACTCAGTACTCTGATATAAGGTTTCAGAAACTGACATGTCTATAAAGTCTTTTATCAGTCTTTTCATGCAGGGGATGCCACAACAAACACATACTCCCAGTAGGAGTATTCCTACACAAATGGCAATCAGGATGTTCATTAGGATGGTACCATACCCTCCAAACCATTTCTGGAAAAAGTCCGTCAGTGGGTTTGGGCCTGGTTTGGTCATGGCCGACACTTGCTGAATTACCTCAAGATGATCGTCTATCTTGTGTTTATGGTCAGGAATATACGAACAGCATTCTTCTTGGATTAAAGTGCAAGTACCACCTCTCGCCACTAGGGTGAAGTCGAGAGCCATGCGGTTTTAAAGTACTACAGTTCTCATAGCATTCAGTTCATCAGTCACCAATTCGAGAGCGGAAAAAGTTGCATTGCTCATTACTTCGAGAAGTTTCGACAGGTTTCTCAGCTCCCAGATCGATTTCACTGCTCCATATGCCGGTAATATGCCTGCCCACGATATAATGCTATCACTCAAGTCCATATGTGTCAGTCCTTTGCCTATGGAATGATGATCTTTCCAACGCTCATTGATTTGTCCCACTGGACTTACAGAATTCTTGACAACCTCTCGGACATTTCGAATTTTTCCTCGAGGCAAAACTGCAGTGTGTCGTATGGCTGGAACCAGGTAACCCAAAAAACAACTGCCGGACCAATTCTCAGGTAACCATTTGTATGCCTTTCTGCCACACACAAAATAACAATCCTCTACTTTAGTAGTAACCTTGCTATGAATATACACTCGCCCTGCATGAAACATTTTTCTATCAATTATAAATAGTTGTTTATAAAGAACAGAATTATGTTTTACTTCATCAAGTGTTTTGTGCATCAATCCAAGAAATGAATCATAGTTTGTATTACAATAAAGATCTACATTGTTACTTTTAGTGTAACATTTATAAGGAACAGTGACATTGCAATTGCTCCAACCCACCTGAACAGTATCATTTTTATAAAAACACATGGTTCCCTTTTGTGGAATAGACAAGTGCAATGCTATTTTATCTTGTGATGTAATGGTTGAGGTATCATAAATCAAGTTCTCCCAGGTCTCATTGACCCCTAGGGGGATTGTAGTCATTAATAACCCCCCGTATACTGTCGGCAAAGCTGTGCAAATCCAGCAATTCGAAACATTGAAAGTCTCAGCATACACATATTTAATTGCCTGGTTAGTGTTAAAGTTTGGATGCCAGTCTATGTAACGCTTCACATTTATTCAGTTCAGTCTGTGTGGCTGGGAAAAGGAAAGGCCACAACAAAAAGATTATTGTCGCTAGTACAGTTAACAGGATGATTATGCAATACTTCTGAGGAAAAGGTTGTTCTGCATTCCTGTTTCTTCTGGACTCTATCATTTTTACTCTTGGCATGTGACAAGATTTTTGTCCAGTTCAAAGTTATTGACTAATTTACAGTGCGTCATGTGGATCCAGGAGGCGCGCTCCGCAATTTTGACTGCAGTGGGTGTCGACAGAAGCATTTGATATGGAACTTACCACTTTGGTGATGCCCAGTTCTTTTTCTTTACTGTCTTCACCCAGATCCAGGTACCCGGGGGCACTGCCACTTCTGACGGTCTGGTTCGTTCTTTATCTGAAACAGAATTTGACTGCAACAAATGTTTAGAATTTAACAGGTTTCGCATATACTCAGCTCATGTACTGTCAGCTTCCTGGTCTGAGGGCATGAGAGATTTCCACTGAGGTATATAATAAGCCCTTCCAAATAATTTTTCAAAAGGAGTCCATCATTTTGCATTCGGAACAGTTCTCATGCTCAACAGTGCCAGGGGCAGACAGTACACCCAATTTCTCTGTGTTTCTACTATACTTTTTAAAATCCCATTATGCCTCTCTACTAGCCCTGCAGATTGTGGGTGATACGCACAATGATTTTTTAAATACCAAAATGTTTACTTAACTGTTGTATGGTCTGGTTTGCGAAGTGTGTGCCATTGTCACTGTAGATCCTTTCCGGAATGCCGAATCTAGGGAAGATTTCTTTAACAAGAACTTTGGCCACAGTTGCAGCATCTGGATTTTTAGTCGGAAAGGCTTCCACCCATCTGGAAAACATATCTATAATGACAAGACAATACTTCTTATTTTCACATTTATTCAACTCTATAAAATCCATATAGATAGTATGAAATGGATACGGTGGTGTAGGGAAACTCCCTTGCTTGGGCTTTAATGCCCCTTGTGCATGATGTTTATTACAAACGTGGCATACCAAGCAGAATTTTTTAGAGTAGTTTATGTCATGAACACATGGTTCACCAGCTGTACCATCGCTCCTGTTGAGACATGGCACTGCCCATGGCTCAACAAAGCTGCATATCTAAACAAATTAGACGGCAATATCGGTTTCCCTTCTTTAGAAATGTACAGCCCTTTTTCGAGAATTGCTCCTCGTTTTACCCATCTTGGTTTTTCAGCTTGCGTAGTAAGTGTTTGCATTGTTTTTAACATTTCTAAGTCTAAAATCTCGGAGGGTTGTAATTCCTCATTCAAAAGAAATACTTCTGAAGCTGCCTGCTTTGCAGCTGTATCAGCTCTCGCATTACCTTTTGAAATCCTGTCCTGTTGCTTGGTATGAGCTGTGCATTTACAAATAGCTACTTTCTGAGGTAACTGAATAGATTCTAAAAGATCTAAAATAAACTGTGCATGATTGATTGGTTTACCAGTAGATGTTATCATTCCTCGATTTTTCCACTGTTGCGCAAAAACATGTACAGTAGAAAAAGCGTACTGGCTGTCAGTAAAAATGTTCACACATTTATCCTTTGCTAAGGTACATGCCCGTGTCAAGGCAGTCAATTCTGCTGCCTGTGCAGATAAATTATGTGGTAAAGATTTCGCTTCTATAATGTCAGTATCAGAAACTACTGCATATCCTACTAGGTTCTGTCTTGCAGGACCCCTTTTGCACGAGCCATCCACATAGTATGTCACCTCGGCATCATCCAAGGGGGCATCCGTGAGATCTTTTCTAGGCAGTGTCTTTTGCTCAATCACCTGCAGGCAGCTGTGTGGTGTGCTATCTGCAGGGGTTGGGAGCAAGGTAGAAGGGTTCAAAGTCGTGCATCGCTCAATTGTCATGTGAGGTTGGCTCAACAATATAGTCATACAGGAAAGATGCCTAGCAGGGGAAAGATATGCTACCTTCTCTTGCAGTAAAATAATCGCAACTGTATGAGGGATTCTCAATGTGAGAGGGTGGAACAAAACTACTGAGGCTGAAGCCTGTACTGCCATTGCAGCTACAACTACTACTTGTACACAGTGAGGTAAAGACCATGCCACTGGGTCCAGTTGTGATGAATAATAAGCAATAGGGCGTTGCTTGTCCCCATGCTGCTATGTTACCACTGATGTCATATAACCTTGCTTACAATCTACAGTTTGGAAAAAACGTTTACGATAGTTTGGTAATCCCAAAACTAATGAGGACGCTATTAACTGTTTCAGTTTGCAGAAAGCAAATTCTGCTTCTGGTGTCCATTGTAACAAATCCTGTGCTGCCATAGGCTTTTTATAAATCAGGTTAGTCAACGGTGCAGATTCCAAGGCATAGTTTGGAATCCAACTCCGACAAAAATTAGTCGTACCCAGGAAGGACATCATTTCCTTCTTGGTAGTGAGTTTTGGTGCTTGCAAAATCGCTACTTTTCTGTCCTCATCTAATGTCCTACCCTCCTTGGATATTATATATACTAGGTATTTAACTTGTTTTTTCCAAAGCTGCAGTTTATTTTTGTTTACTTTATGTCCTTCAGTGGCTAAAAATTGTAATAGTGCTATGGTATCTTTTTTACAATCTTGCTGGATGGGGGCCGCCAGCAGGATATCATCAACATAAAGCAAAATCTGACTACCTCTTGGTGGGGTAAATCCCGCCAAGTTGCTTGCCATTTCTTGTGAGAATATTGTTGGACTTTCACAATACCCCTGTGGTAGTCGTGTATATGTATACCTTTTCCCCTGAAATGTGAATGCAAACCAATACTGGCTGTCAGGGTGTATCGGTATCGAGAAGAACGCATTGCTGATATCTACCACAGAAAAATATTTCTGTTGAGGTTTTAAATTATTCAACAGGGTGTGTGGGTCTGGCACAGTAGGTGCCCGTGGTTTGACTGCGTCATTTACAGCTTGTAAATCTTGGACCATACGCCACTCTCCATTCACTTTCTTAACAGGAAATAAGGGTGTTTTACATGGTGAATCAGGAGATTCCACCAGCACCCCTTCCTTAAGTAAAGCTGCTATAATAGGTTTGATTCCTACCTCTGCATCTTTTCTTAAGGGATACTGTCTTTTTTGTGGTCTAAATGCTGACTGTGGCATTATAGTAACTGGTCCCGCTGTACGAATAAGTCCTACATCTGATTTTCCTGTTGACCAGAGAGTTTCTGGTATATTCTCTAAGGCATTCTCTTCCTCCTTCAATAGGAGTGCTAATCAGCTGTCCTTGCTAGACTGCAAGTGTACAGCTGGGTGGGTCTGAGTTATCCAATTCAACTTCTGCATTTGTATTCCCTGTTCTGACAGTTCTAACTCTGTCTGTTTCTCCCATCTCGTGACTTTTTCTCCCAAGTCTACCCATTTTAAATTTTTGGCCTTAGTTAAGCTAACGTGGTAATCAATTAGATTTATAAAGTGCAAAGAACTCCTGGGGCAATGAACAGCTGACTACACTGTTCCCTTCTGTGTCCCAGTACAGATGACATAATATCAATCTGTTTGCACGATTTCTAAACAATTCTTGCTCATATTCCTTATCAGGTCCTGGTGTGTTACAATAATACAGAGTACAGTGCAGCAAATGTTGTTTATCTACGTCAAGGGAGGGGAACTTGCTGATGGCTATGTTCATCGACTCTTTGGTCACTGCCCCTGGACCAGTTGTAACCAAGTCCTGGCTGTACCAATAAAACATTTTACCCTCCGTTTGCACTGCAAAGGTATCAATTTGTCACTGTGCTTCCATACCCTGCATAGTCGGAACTACTGCTATACCAAATAGCCGCAAAAGGTTTCTGCCCAAGAGGTTTACTGGGCATTTTGCAGAAACAACAATTTTGCTTTTCTGGGTCAATCCTGAAAAAGGATCAGTTATCACAATATTATGGAAGAGGGGCTCCCAATACAGCTGTCCATTAGCTGCTTTCACTAGTATGTAATCAGGTGACTCTGAGTTCTCTGGCAGTTTGGAAGGATGTATCAGGGTCCGTGATGCCCCTGAGTCACACAAGAATCTGACTTCCCTCCCTTCTACCAGGAGTGTAACTTCTGGTTTCGTGTCTGCTAAATAGAGCTCTAAGCTCAATAAAGCCAAATCCAATATTTCATTTTCTTCACTATCCGTGACTTCCTGCACTTCCTCTATTTCTTCTTTCACATCCTCTACTCCCTCTATCACATTCTCATTTGTCCTTTCTCTGCTATCCCCGTCTAGTGATTCCTGACTATCATATAGTCAGTCCTCACCCTCCTTGTCTTCTGTGGTTGCTTTCTTGTTTTTCTTGCAATCCCTTGCCAAGTGTCCATTTTTACAGCATTTAAAACATTCACCCCTTTTCTTTCATCCTTCAAAGTTGCTGATCAGATTGTTTGTTTCCCTGGGCATTTCTCTTGCCCTTTTTCCAGGACTGTACTACATAAACTTCTGCTCCATCTTCTACAGAAAATACTTGGGCTTTCTTTTTCTTTTTGCTATTAAAATGCCTTTCAGCATGCCTAGCATATTCAAGTAATGACTGTAACCTACTTGTACAATGATCTACCATGTGCTTTGTAATAAAGCTGCATATGGGTGCAATACTGCCTTTCAAAAATGCATTCTTTAACTGCTGCTCATATGGGGAATTGTGTGTCTGATCTTCAGGAACCTGCATTCCACAGCGGTTATAAAAACATTCTAATAGTCTGGCATAATATCTGTCAACAGTCTCGCCTTCTTTTTGGATGCATTCATTAATGCAAGTCCAGTCTGCCCTAGGCTTCCATTTCTCAAGACCTTTCACTCTGTTGTCTAATTCTGCACTGCTATGTGGGAGGGGCCTGAGCGCAGCGTCACAGGGATTCCAGTCGCCACTAATCATGTGCCAATCTGGTCCCACAATTTGTCTGACTACTTTTTCTACCTCTTCTCCATTTAAATTATAACTTAGCCTCATTCCTTGCAAATCTTCTAAAAACTTTCTAAAATTAACTTTTGGATGGGGAATTCCCTCAGTGGCTTTCCGGATGTCTTCCGGAGTCCAGGACCTATACACTAGAATAGTTGGGTCCTGACCTTCTTGTCCTGCCTGAGGATTAGGCACTTCTATAAGTGGGCATATTTCTTCTTCACTCATAGATCGTGAATTCCTACCCATTTGATATAACTCAATGTCCCCTTTTGAGTTACCTGCCCGTGTTCGAGGCCTGGTCTCGACGGGATCTCTAATAAACGGTTTCGCTTTTGTAGTGTCTCTATTTACAGTGACACTAGGATATCGCGGGGGTGGACTAACTTGTTCACTTGCTTCATATTCTGGTAAGGGAGGCGGAGGGGCTGATGCTATTACTAAGTTATTGTCCTCCTTATCTAAAAACATTGCTTTTGAATTATTACTCTTTTGTTCCCTTCTTTTACTTCCTCAATCCACCTTTGTGCCTGAGGAATTCCTAATTGACGTTGCTTTTTTACCCGACCTTTAGAATCGGTTTTAAGCTGTTTGACAAGCGAGGATTTTTCTAACTTACCATCAAATTCATACTTATTAACCCATTTTGAGTAGTATTTAACATTATCAGCAAGCTGTGACTGCATGTATTTCGCGTCTTCGGTTAACTGCGGATTTTGGGATCTTTTTGTACAATTATTACCCATTTTGTTCTACCCTTTTAATAATTACATAACTCCTTATTTTTTAATGTTGTACCATGGATTTTGTTATAGTCTCTTCAGAATGACTGCCTACCTGCTCTGTTTCCCTGATCTATGACAAGACAGCAATCTTTTTTATCCCTGACATAATAATAATAGTCCTGACAAAAACAATGCAAATCTAGTCCCTGATCTAAAACAGAAAAAAAAGGTAGATTCACCTTATCTGAGCCTTTGTAATTGATCACCTGGTTTGAGTAAACCCATCCTTCATTCGCAGATCGGAAAGTGGCTGGCCTCTTTTGTACGACAATTCAGTTGGAGGGCTTTTCAACTAAGAAGAACCGATGTGGTTTCTTCCCCGTACGGTTTCAAGCCACCTGGCCTGTCTGATCCGAGGCGAAGTGAGGGTTTCTGGTCCGAAGGAACAATCTGTCAAAGGAAAAAACTTCAAAGACCAATACATACAAGGTTCTGTTAAGGCACATTTAATTACTTGCTTCAAGGAGACAAAAACATGCAAGTACAAGGATTTGTCTAACTACTAACAGGAAACATGCTATTCTCATACTGTTTTACAAGACATGGCCTTCTATGGCTGACGTAATCAAACACAACTTTCAGTATTGTTCTACAGCAGATGTTACTCAGATTTTCTGCTGACATGACTAGATTTGTGAGAAACTTTTTAAGAAAAATAACCTGGCCTTGGTGGCCACTAATCCATTTACAGGTTTCTATTGTACAGTGTTACATTTCAAGGTACTTTTCTAACTCAGACACAAGCAAATGCTGATTGAAGTTCATATTTTCAAGCAGGCTTTGTCCTAATTATCTATAGCTTCTACAGCTGTGTATTTTCTCACAGCACAAGCAGAACTCCTTGTCTAAGTTTCATACAAGTAGTATTGTTCTATTCATTATTTTCCTAACGCAAGCAGAAATCATCTGCTTCTCAGTAAATTTCCAAGGCACAAGCAAAGATTTCAGCCAACAATACAAGGTCAGAAAGCATCTGCAGTTTGTACAGATTTATGCAGTATGAAATAGAATAAATGTGTTAACCCTTTTCAAGCTCTAAATGCACTAAGCATATTACTAATACACACATTAATACATATTTTTCTGACAATATATATTTATATATATATATATATATATATATATATATATATATATATATATATATATGGATGCCTATCACATGGTCGACAGGCCATATGATCGACTTTCATTTGGTCGACAGTTCATTTGGTCGACAAGCAGTTTTATGTGGGGGGCTGTGCCCCCCACACCCCCCAATGTGGGGGGATGTGCCCCACACACCCCTAACTATATATATCAACTCCAGGGTCGCACAACATTGGGGAGGGGGGCAAATCTGCCTGTCGACCAAATGAATTGTCGACCAAATGAAAGTCGATCAAATGGCTTGTCGACCATCTCAGGTAGACCCATATATATATATATATATATATATATATAGAGAGAGAGAGAGAGAGAGAGATAGATATGCACGTATACATCTAATACATGTATAAACACGTGTGTGTTGTGTGTGGGGGGTTGTTTACATTCATATGCACATGCTTGGTGCACAAACAGATTAAAGAAGAGAAATGCAGTCCTCCTCAAGCTTTTCCAACTTCTTCCCTTAAAATATTGGAGGATGATTGATTCCCTTTTTACTGCCATGTTTTTGTGGTGAGTGTTGATATTGCTGTCTTCAGCTGCTTTAA
>NC_056740.1:95189721-95202221 GCF_019279795.1 Protopterus annectens
CTTGGAATGTAGCCTGATTCAAGGTTGTAACTGAAGAGTGCCTCAAGTGGTCCTGATAGGTCATATTTTAGACTATTTACGAGGCAACCAGGGATTTTTTTGGGACCCATAGAGGTGGTGTTCTTGGCTTTACCGAGAGCTGCCAACACCTGATCCCTGCTGATAGCTGGGGGAAGTATGCTGGAGGAGATTTCACCTGGTGGAGCTGAAGGGGAAAAAGGGGAGGGTGAATTTTCAGCTGAATTTATCAGCCAGTAGATTTGCTATATCACCTTGATCGGTGAAGGTGGTACTGTTCACCAACTGTTAAGCACGCTGATGTGTGATACCTCTAAGGTTCTGGACGTAGCTGATGAAGGCCTTGTGATTGTCTTTAGCCTACAAGTCTATTCAGACCTCATTGTTGGTCTTGTTGGACTTAATAAGACTTCTTGTTTATTTGTATAAGAGAACACTTTTCTTTAAGGGAGTTGTTCTTCCTGATTTTGGCCATGGGTTTTCTTCTTTTATTGTATATCCTGTTTAGGTGAGGATTCTACCAGTGAGGTTTGTTTTTAGTGCTTGCTTTGGGTTTATTTCTGGTAGGTAGGGCAGCCTTTAAGCAGCCATTCCCATGTTTGTGTAGGGACTCTGTGAATAATACTTTATATGTAGCTGTGGTCTTGAGGATTGGGGGGGGGGGCTTAAATTTTGACAAACTGTCACATAATGGGATGTAGTTTGCCTATGAACAGTTCCTAGATTTTACTGGTTTATCTGGATTTTCTGGGTTGATTTTTTTTTTAATTCAAATGAGACAGCTTTGTTATGAGGCCTCACTGATGGGCAAGTGATATGGCCAGGGGGCAACACTCTCCAATATTGGTGAGTACAAGATTCATTATGTTTGATCCTCTGGTTGGAGCATGCATTATCTTTTCCAGAGTGTTTCTGTTTATAACGTCTAGGAAACTCTGTGCCTGTGAGTTTAAGGCAGTGTCTGCTTCCCAGTGTATGGGGGGGTAGTTAAATCACCCACGGATATGGTGTTTGGTTGGATGATGAGTGTCTTTAGTTGGTTTTGGTTAAAAGTCATAAGACCCTAAGGCCATAGATGGTGAACTGTAGTTATCCATGATATCTGTGGTTTCTTGCCCATATATGAGTCCCATGGTATCATTTTGTTTATCAAACCTGGAGATATGTTAACATAGATAAAGACACCTCCACCTTTAACCCCAGTCTTTGCTGTTGTTGGTCTAAATGTGTGGAAGGCACAGTAGCCTTGTACTGCCAGTGTTCTTTCTACAGCTTTAAACCAAGGCTTGGTCATGGCACAGAGGTCTGCAGTACCCAGAGTGAGGAGGGCTTGAAGGGTGTAGCATTTTTTGATTATTCTCAGAACACTGATCAGTAACATCTAAAGGCTGCTTGAAGACTTTTTCACCATGTTGGCAGATTTGTCTTCTTGGTGTTGCCTAAAAATGGCTGTAAGGGTGAGGATAAGGTTTTTACTAATATCCAAAAGTTAATGGGGGGACAGGTGTAGCCCATTCTTGGCAAAGCAACATGGTCTTTAGACCATGTCATTCCATGCTGATAGATATTGGATCCCCCTGGAGTGATACCAGAAACTTAGCCAATTATTAAAATCAATCATTATATGTTCATACTGTGGCATCATCAGTGGTGAAGGTCGAATGCTGCTCAATGCAAGGCTCATACCTATCTATGGCACATATTCCAAGAAATCCATTACGTTTCTTTTCATATAGTCGAGTGAGATAAGTATCACATCATTTACACCCACATAGAATCATACTGCTACCTGGGGTGCAGTAACCTGAGGGTGTGCGTGCTATTGTGGGTCCTGGTTCCAGATAGGCAACCAACCGTTATCATCTTCTTGTCTAACCTCATGAGTGGGACATCTGTGTGTTGAAACTCATGACAATTTCTAGTAAGATTACCATGATGACTTATAAGGGTTGTATGATTATAATAGCACCATTGTTATTTATAGTTGTAGATTATAGCATATATGAAATAATGCCTTTAGTCATAGTAGTGTAGAGGTACACTGTGGCTGTTTGAGTAGAAGCTGGGATTCTGTATTATTGTCATCATTAGATCCTAAGCAAATGGGTTGTATCCCACCAAGGATATGACAACTATCCAGCTTCCAAAGCTTTAGGAGATTTTTCATGTGCTCTAACTGCTGAACTGTTTAAGGAGAGCAGTTTAAAGTCAGTGATTAGGTAACCCAAGCTTAAGAACCTTATTGCCATTGAACTGTGCTCTTCCCTGCAGAGTTTGAATGTTTGACAGTCAGCTAGCTCTTCTCCAAAACTGGGCAGATAAGTATCCCACTGTGGAATACTTTCACTTCACTAATTTTTGTGACGGAAATGTTATCTTTTTATTTCAGAAATTATTCCTAGAGTCTAGAACTGTTGTTTTTAGTGGTTGCCACTTAAACATTTGACCTAAAACTTAAAATTTCCAGTCAAGGTTCTGTTCTGGGAAATTCCTGTCAAATTACTATTTTTTTGTGAACAAAAAGTTTTATCTTTCATAAACATTTATAGATAGGGGCTAGGATTAGTGGTCTTGGTGGTTGTCACTGAATATTTTACCTCAAAACTAAACTTTTTCAGTCACATTGTAGCACTGACTATGCAAGGCTTTACAAGCCATTTGTAAAGACCTGGACCAGGTTTCAGACTCTTCAATTCTTCCTTCCCTGATCCACAAAAAGAAAAAGTTGTACATGATTCTTCAAGCTTCATCTTAGACACCTGCTTTGGCCATTTCAGGTACCGTGGATCATTCATCATGTTCTCTCATTCCTTCAGGCGTTGCTTCTTGAGAAGCTGATAAAGACCAAGAGACTGTCATATCCTCTCTGACTGAAAGAAGGTCTACACTTGCCAGTATTAGAGGAAGGATCTGACAATGCCCTTCCATAAAACCACTATGAGGAACTTCAATTCCAGATAAAGAATTAGACTTCTGGTTGGTCTTTTTCCTGGGAGGTCTCCCAAGAAAAGAAACATAACATAAGACATTTTTCATCTCCTGTATCACGTAGGATAGACAAGGGAGATTGGCTGGCTTTTGCTACATGTTTATTTTAAGCATTTTAGTCTTTACATCCTGAATTTAAAAAGAAAAATATTTTCCTCACTCTGCCTCAGACTCTGATTCTATATTTCAGGGACATGAATTAGATTTGCATTGCTTTTCTCAAGTCCCTACCCCACAAAAGAGGGATTTGACACCGAGGAAAGCTTTTCTTCATATTCCCCTACTGAAGAGTTATCCTTTTCTGATAATATTGCCAGAATAAAGTAGATATTTCAGTGGGATCAAAAAGAAATACCAGAATCTCAGCAAAGATGTTTTGACTTATTACATATGGATTTATCTCAACCGGTAGCTGTTCATCCTGTTTTTTTCCAGCATTAGAGGTTGTTTTCTTTGCAGCCATTAGTTTGACTGAAAGTCAGCCACACTTGCTTCCAAGAAATCTGATAAGCTATATAAATTCCTCAGACCTACAAATGTATTTGTTTTTCAAACCATAAATCAGACCCTGCAGTGATTTCTCTTTCAGAACCAACTTTGGCCAAATAACTTTTGGCAGCTATTTTCCTTTTGACAGAGATTGGAATGCCTCTGATAGGTTTGGGAAGAAAGTATATACTTCTTCCACCCTGACCTTCAGAATACTGAACTGTCATGCTCACATCTAATTTTCTGATGGCTCCCTTTAACTGTATAAGAAAGTAAATTGAATAATTCCCTTTGTCAGAGACTAAGACATTGCTGAATTCTTTAATATCTTCTGTGTCCCAGGTAACCACACACTCTCGAAAATGTTTTATGGCACTGCCGATGCTGTAACTAGACCAACTGCTACTGGGTCAGTGATGAGAAGATTTGCCCAGCTGCATTCCTAGAATTTACCAGAGGATGTCAGAGTTGATCTCCTGAATGCCTCCATGGATAAATGGATATTACTTGTCTCTCTCTTTGCTGAGGTCTTTAAAAAATTGATTCAAGTTAAAAATTAAATGATAGGGTTACCCAGATTTTTAAACCCTCCATGCCAAAATAAAATATGAACCTTTCTCTCAGTTAAGGTTGTAAACAATCTCAGCAAGGTTCAGCATAACAAAATTTCAGAAAGCAATGGCTGGAAGGTTCAAAAAAGAAAGATGGTCCTCTTTAGACCCAAAGACAGTATAAAAAGCAAAGTGATAACATGCCCCTTCATAATTTTCCTTTCCTCACCCTGTCATTCCAGTAAAGCTTTCCCCAAATTCTAGGTCTTCCCTTCACTCTGTAGTAACAGATAACCTCAGAGAAGTAGCTTTGAGAATGATTCAAAAAGGCTACAACTGGCAGTTTGACTCCTACCTTCCCTTTCAAAGGATTCCTCTCCATCCATTCAATTAAACCTTCCTGTTTCCTCCCATACTAGATCAAGTGCTGCTTTATTTGTGAGTTAGGTAATCTGCCCCCCAGATCAAATAGAGAAATAATTCTGTTCAAGACTCTTTCTGGTGCCAGAAAAAAAGAGAACTTGGAGATATGCTCTAGACCTTTCCTTTTTAAACCATTATATCAGAACCCAAAAATGTTAAATGGTTTCTCTACAATGTATGTTACCTCTCATTCCACATCTCATTTTTCTGGTAACTCTAGATTAAAAAGATTCTTATCGTCACATTCTAATTATCAAAGATTTTAGATGCTTTTTTTACATTTTTCAGTATCTAGTTTACATTTTTAATTTGCTATTTTATCTTTTGGCTTGCACACATCTTTAGAAGGGTTTACCAAATGTCTGGCTACTTTAATAGCCTATTGCAGGCTACAGGGCTGGGATTTCATGTGAACATAGAACATCTTCTGTCATTATGTCTCATAGAATAGTGTTTCTTTTATGTCTCCTGAATATATTCTTCATGATGGATTTTCTTCCTCAGCTCAAAGTAAAATTTTGCAGGGAACAATTTCTGATGTTCTCCAAGCAGTCTCTAACATTTGCCCAGGAATATCTCAGGATTCTTGGTTTCATGGCCTCTACAGTTCTCATGATTCCTTTAGCCAGACTTCATATGACGAAAATTCAGTAGTTCTTCAAATCAGTTTGAACCCAATACCAGCACCCCCTTTCATATAATATTCCAGTACTGGGATCTGTAAAAAAGGATTACTCTGGTGGGGGAATCAGATGCCTGTCAACCGAGGTCTCCCCTCTTTCCTTCCAGCTTGTACTCAATCTGTAAACACAGATGTCTCTGTCTTTTCTTGTGTAGCTGTATCCAAGGGGTGAAAGTTTAAGTTCTACGGAACAAGTAAGACAGTCTGAAACACAAAAATGTCAACGAAATGATGGCTCAAATAAACGCTTCTAAATCTCTAAATCATCTCTGGATTCTAGGCCTTCTACAAGTGATCACAGACAGCACCACAGTGAGGTGGTACATAAACAGATGGAGGGATCGTAATCCCTTTGCAGATTAGCTATGGCAGCCTGCGAACTAGCAACTCAGCAGAATGTACACCTACAGATTATTTCCATTCTGTTGAATTTGAATAGTGTTGTATACAAGCTGAACATGACCAGGACAGACCCTAATGAATGGATGATGAACCCAAAGATCTTTAAGGAACTGATGCAACTGTGGGGAACTCCTCAAATATATCTGTTTGCCTCCATTCATGAGACCTTTAAAAAAATTCTGCTCCAGGACTTCTTGAGAAGGCCTGGAACCCAGCTGCCTTTTCATTCCCATATATGGGAATGTTTCTGTATGCCTTTCCATTCTTTCCAATGATAACCACAGTTGTTCTAAAGATTCAGAAGGACTATCCCTGGACAAATATATTAACCTCTTTATGCCCAGGCAACAGTGGTTCTCTCTTCTTTTGAAATTGGCCAAGGAAGTTTTCCAGAAACTTCCTCATAGGATGGACTTACTCATACAGGACAGGGTTTGTTAGATACACAACAGCTTTCAATTTCTTCAACTCACTGCTTGGATCATAGAATTTTAATAGCTTGTACGCTGCTGATGTTTTCTGAGGTCATGCAATTGGCATTAAAGGAGGTTAAGAATACCGCTACTAGCTAGAAAATAATATTTGGATATGCGGGAAAGATTTATTAGTTGGTGCCAGATTAAGAATCTGGACCCTTTCACACCCAGATGCCCCTTTTTCTACAGTATTTGTTTAAATTATTATCCTATGGACTTTCTTGCTCTTCCTGTCAAGAATCATATTTTGTCTATCTGTACATCTTTACTTATCTGTCATAGATTTCCCCCTTTCTGCCCTCTGCCCTGCTTCAAGTGAAACAGTTCTTAAAAAGTATTTTCTTACATATCCAACCACAATGGAACCATGTTACTCATTGTTCTGATCATCGGAGTTACAAGTTGTTATGGTGTTTCATCTTTAAATAATTTTTCATAAGGATAGGATAACTTTGAGAAAAAATCCTAGTTGTTTCAGAGTTTGCTTTGATTCAGGTTATATTCCTCAAGTTTTCTATTCAGAACCAATGTAATAGAGGAGAAAGAATTTTACACACTCTGGATGTCCACAGGCAACTCAGTTACTACAGTGACAGGACAAAAAACTTTTGGGAATTCTGACTATTTGTTTATTTCTTATGAGGATATGAAGACGTGATAATCAATCATTTCTAAACGGTTGTCCCATGCTATTATCTTTTGTTATTCTCACCATAACAAGACACTTCCAAGTAGGGCCAAGCCCCACTCTGACAGGACTTTGGCTAAATTTGTGGCTTTCTGTAAAAGAATAGACTTAAGAAATACACTGCAGGCAGTAACTTGGTCATCTGTGCACAATTTCATCACCCACAACAAATTTCTCTAGGGCCACAGCAGGTTTGCTGATTCTCATGGTCTCTGATCCTTCTTCCTCCTCCCTTTCTAAGCTCTGATATTCGAGCCATATAGCATAGTACAGTAAGAGTGATCTAGTGATGTACATACTACAGTTGTGTAAGGAAAATTACTGTAAGAGTAGGTGTTCAAGAGATCACTGTTGTAGTAGGAGCACCCTCCTATACTTTATTAAGTTTTATGGACACTGTGGATATTTTCCCTTGCTCCTAGCACATTTTTAGAACATGCTTAGCTGGGAAGACTCTAGCTTCCCTTATTCTGAGATAAGAGAGCTCTGAGGGTTTAGTGTCTTAAACTTAAGGGGCATTAATGAGGGGTAACTTAGGTGTGTGTATGTGTGTGTATGGAATGAATGAGTGAATGTGTATATGTAAGTGTGTATGAGGATTGGTGCGGTTGTCATCATACCTCTTAATTGTATCAAGTTCACTTGGTATTTACCAGTTTTGAGGTCCAAATAATAGGGTGCCATGAATTCCCGAGTGGCCCCTTTAATACCCATATTTTTTTTTTTTTTTTTAGAACTTGATGCTGACATCATCAAGTGCAGGGCATGTGCGATGACGTCAGCTTTGTGAGGGAGACTGCCAGGCTGTCAGAATAGGGCTCTCCCTCCCAGCTCAGATCCTCGGGCTGTTTGTTTACTTTTTAAATTTTTTTTTCGGAAGTTGGATAAACTAGTAGTTCGTAGCAGTAGACTAGTTGATCTGGGACTCGGAATGCACACAGCACTGCATATAGCAAGCATGGAGCAGAGAAGCAAGGCAGGAGAGCTGTTTTCTTTACCTAAATATAAAAAGTATTAAATTTCTGCCAGTGGCAACCAAATACTAAGCAGCCAACCAAGAAGGAACAAGTTTATGCATCCATGCAACTCCAATTCCATCCCAGAGCAGACCCCAGAGACCCGGACAGACCCAGGATCAGGCAGGAGGGACAGGCAAAGGAACAGTACTACTGTACAGCACTCAGGATCAGGATAGGGATCTCAAAATGAGAAAATTTTGTTACTGCCGTGGCTCGACTTTGACCTCAGGGTAAGAATACAAAAATAAAAATGGAACTGAATAACGGTCTATTAACGGACATTTGGTTTGGCTGCAAATTTGACAGCATTCTTTTTCCTTCCATAGCTAAAGGTTTACTTCACAAATTTGCACAAGTCACTTTGATTTCATACAAAGTTTTATTAAGTTTATAGCTCACAGATTGTTAATGCAGGGGGCAATTTAAAACTTACAGAACATGATTCCTGTTTTTTTCATTGAGTTCTGTCAAATAAACTTGTACTGATATTGTTGTCATGTAGTTTTCTGATGAGTCACACTCCATTATTTTTTTTTCATTTCTTAAGGATGCCGTGGTTATTAAGACTGGGCTTCAAGGTTAATCTTGACAAAAGCAAAACATGGTTGATAAGAAGTTTGCTGACTGGTTCGAGTCCAAATTGTGGTAGTTGGTTGCCAGTGGACATTATGTCCTGTTGTCTTGAACTTAATGAGCTATTTCTGGTCTTTCTTGCCAAACTCTGAACTTATTAGCTTACGGATTTGAACTTTATGTTTAATCATTTTGCTGTATTATTTAGCTCTGGTTATTTTCTTAATGTGGAGATTAATTTATTGTGCAGTGTTTAGTGCCAGCTTTTCGAAGCATGGAAGTAAGAAAGCACTCAGACACAAAATACAAGACTGTTGCATCTTTCAGTGCGAATGTTTATTCACTGCAATTTTCCTTTTTGTAATTAATTGTATGGTGTTAGAGCTGCAGGCAGAAAATGCAATTTTTGGTCCACAGAAAACTGATTAAAGGCTTACTGCTGTTACACTGCTGCACCTTCCTTAGAGTATGTAAGGGCTGCAGTGCAGGCATTATTATGTTATAGTTGATTTCTGTATTTGTCTTGTCATTCTTTTGACTGCCACAGGACACTGATGATATTTTCTAACTTCTGAAAATGCAGGCAAGATAACAGCAAAATTGTAACCTGTATAGTTGCAGTATGCTTGTCAGTCAGTTCAAAGAAGCAGTACTACTTTAGGCAGATTCATAACAAGGGCGGCGGGGGCGGGAGGCTACTATTGGGCACAATGGTGTGGACTGCTGTATTGGATTTATAAATGAATGCCTATGCTACACTTGCAGTCATGACTGAAGTGCAGTACTCACTGTGTAGTGAATCATCTGTAGCAAGCTGCCTGCTTTTCACATTAGTAAGAAGTAGCGTGCCACAATTTCAGAAGAGATGAGCTTTGGGTCTACAAGTTGAAGAAGATGCTTCAATAAGTTTTTTTTCCCTCAAGGTCAAGTTAAAGCTGTGTTAGTTAGGAATCTGCACAGGGATGACCTGCTTGGCAGTACACATTTTTTTGGATGCAGTCTGTGGCACAACATAATAAATAATCAAACATCACAGTACCTTCCCTTTTTAACAGTCTTGGGCCTTTACCTTTAGAGCGGGTTCTAAATATCCCATGTATTGCCTGGCAGCAGAGGTATAGTCAAATTTATATTTTGTAAAATAAAAAGTAATTTTTTTTTCAAACAAGAACACTTGAATTCTCAGAATATTTTGGGTCACTTGCCCTATAAAAAGCAAAAAAAAAAAAAAAAAATCATGGCTCAAAATTCACATTATAAAAACAAAGTGTATATACCCAGAATGAATCACATAATCACAGACATATGTTGGATACTCTGCAGATTCATTACAGTGATATCCTGCTTGACTATGCTTACTTATTTTAAGGCTTAGGAAGTCTGTCAGCTGAGTTTTGCATACAGATTAAAGCTGATGTGATGCCAGTGGTACATCTTAAGTACTGGTAACTGTCAGGAGTAACATGCAGCAATTTTTTTTTGTAAATAGTCTTTATTTGGTGTTTTGTTTTTACTTAGGTCACAATGCCTCCCACAGCTTTATATTCCTCTTATTTCCTTTGTACTCTGCAATTGTATTTTTTACTTCCACATTTACATGTTTCTAATGGAGGAAGGTTCAGTATTCCGATTATGTATGCATTGTTTTTATTTGTAAAATAATAAAAAATTATTTGAAAAAAAAAGGAGTAACATGCAGCAAGAGATCAGTTGTTAAAAATTATTAAAGTGAACAGAATGGGGGAATAGTATGTTCAGTGATGTGAAGTGATGCATTTTTTTACATTTGTATCAGAGTCTGACCAGAATGATTAAAACAGTATTATCAATTTCTTACAGCCAAGAAAGTGTTCTCAACAATGCCAAATGCTAAATTATTATTTGTACTAGAGGCAAAGCAGGATTTCTAGCATGAACATAAATGAAGCTACCTCCAAAGTTGTGTATATTTAGTATGCCATTAGGAAAATACAGATTCCTGTGAACATTGCTTGGCATTCTGACGGCATCACAGGTATTTCAAAGAGCTGTTACACATGTTAATTGAAGACTTGGAAGGTTTTGTAAACATAAGTCATGATCTATTAGTGTAGGATCAGACAAGAAGACCATAGCAAGAAGCAGATATAACTGCTGAATAAATTAATGCAGCATATTTTCATTTTAAATAAGGGCAAATATAAAATAAAATGGACATGTCAGAAGACATAGATCATGTTCTAATATCAGCTATAAAACCAGATACAGATAAAACCAGAGTAGCTGTGCAGATGCCAAGGCTAGTAGACAAATTTTACTGAGGTTTCTAGGAAAAATATAATTTTTTGTAAAGTCTGCACCTAATATGTCTGAGATAGTTATGTTTGCAAGAAAGTTGCTAGAGTAAGACATTGACTAGAAATGGAGCTACAAATAAAACATGAGTTTTGAAATGCTCAAGAAGCTACTTTACACATTTGCCAAAATTAAGGTACTGTAATAGGTTTATATGTGTGAATAAGCCAGTTGTATTGCAAGTAGCAGCAAATCAGAATTGTATAGGAGCTGTGATATTGTAAGAGAAGAGATCATTTATCTGTTGGTCAAGAACTGTCATGGAAATACAAAATATAGAAAAGAGAACTGTTAGTAACAGTGTGTTGATGTGAGAAATTCCATGAATATGTGTATGTAAACACATCAGGGCTCATGTTATCCATTTGCTGATCATACTGTAGACTGTCGAATTACATTTTATTAGGCTGGTAAAGCTAGCTTGGACATTTTAGTATCACTTGTTATGTTTATGTACATAGTAACTGTATGAGGATTTGTGAGAAGAAGCATCTAATGTGTAGGACAACATAGTAAAGGTGCAGGCTATGCTTGAATTTAATGTGTAGTAGTAGGAAATTTTATTTTAATAAAAAAATCGTATTTTAGTTTTATACAAGTTCAGATGTTAATATAAACAAAGCACTATTGTTCTGTTTATTCTGTGTTTCATGATCATATTTTGTCTTTTTTTTAGTTTGTGTTTAAAAGTCAGTATCCCACAATCCCACCGGAGTGGGTGGGGTTACATAATTATGTATGCAAATTTTATGCTAATCAGCACTCAATTTGTACCTATTTTCCATGGGCCTTTGTCCAGATTTTTGATGTTTCCAGGTTGAGAGGTATGGTAGTCATACACACAACCCTAGATTAATGAGCAAAGTGTAAAGCAATGAGTCTGGGATAACTCTAGCCACCAGGGAATAACAGTGAAGATGTGAGTCAGGGGGTATACTAACCCCAGGAAGACTTTTACTGCTCTCCCTCTGAGTTGCTCATCAATTAAAGTATGTGGAAGGTACCCTTAAAATTTAGAATCTGGCCGGTTGTCATATCCTTGGCAGGATTTGACCCATATAGCTTGGGCTACTGCAACAACAATCTGTTTGAACATCTACTATTATAGTAAGCTTATTTACACAACTGAGTTTTATGGATTTCCACTTTGTTATCCAATATGACAGGTGCACTTGTATACTTATTTTACTTGATCACATAATGTATACATATTAATAAATATCTATCAGTTGCATATAATGTAAACATTAATAAGTTGAATAGTTTAGGTGATCTGCTATTTATTTCTGAAAATAGAGGAATTTGTTATAGATCTAAGACTAGTTGGAAGAGAGTCCCATAAGGTAGGACTAATTTTGTAAAGGATTTTTCATCAAGTGATTTCTTGAATGGAAGATGAGCTAGTAAGACTGCACAATTGTCTTAGAATCTCAGGGCGTATCCAGCATCTATTGTATGGAGTTGCCTTGATGTCTTATACAACAGGCTCTTAGCCAAAAAGGTCTCCAGGGTCCAATGTACTAACTTAAAGAAGATAGATAAATAAATAAATGCTACATAATTCAAATAAGCTACAGCATGCAAAACAAAGTGAATTCTCTCTGGAGTTGTATTTAGGAGATTAAATGTGGGTTAGTATTAATTTATAAAATAAAAAAATGGTAAATATTTTTCCAAATTATAAATATTTAACAGGTGCTGTCACATCAGTACTGCTTGTACAGCTAAATTATAATGAATCCCTTATAAAAGGGTATGCTGCTCAGCTGAGGAATAGCACCCCCTATTAATTCAGCATATTATTTGTGGCTCTGTAGCATTTTGTATCACCAGTCCAGAATACCTTAACAATGGGAA
>NC_056740.1:95204721-95272221 GCF_019279795.1 Protopterus annectens
GTTGTGTATTTTTATATGTATTCAGGAAAATAAATAGTCTTTAACATTTTTTTTCTTCATCTATCATTTTTCACTTAGATATTGACCTGACAGGTCAATACATTATTATTATATTACTTCTGTAAGAAATGTATTTCATTGTTACTCTGTACATCCTGTATCCTTCCTTTAAGTATCATTTGGAGTATAATACAATAGAAAATGTGTGGAAATTATGCAAAAAAGACCATAACATTTCTTAGTCCAGGAAACAGTCCTTGATAACTGATGCAATTAAGATTTTCACTGCTTAAAAGTTTACAGCTTGTTAGCTAGAATAACTGGCTGCTGGGTGCACATACATTTCTACAGTCCTTTTACACTTATTCTGCCATTTGGATTGTAAGACGTTTAACTACTTAGAGATTGTTTCCCTGTTGGAGCAGTAAAGGACGTCTTTCAGTATTGAGCAGGTTGGTCTTTAATACTTTCTGTGTCCCCGTTATACCCATGTGTACTACTAACAGAGTATCTTTACAGAAAAAAACGATGAAAACATTATAACTTCAGATAGCATACTGTTCTGAGTTGTCTCATATTGTTCAGCCTAGAGATCATTCTTGTAATAACTTTCATTCCAGACAAAGATGTCAGCAAACTCATTCTCTGATTTGAATTGATTCACATGCTAACACCAATCCTATTTGTATGTTGCCCTGATAAAATTCTTGCTACCTAAAATCATATATTATAAACTGCTTGAAGCCACTGATCATAAAAATGTATAATGACAGGATTTATTTACAGTACTCATACAGTGTTAATGTCATACAAGAAGACATTTAGTATTCATTTAAGGACGTCTGTTTAAGAAGTTGAACCAATGCTTCATGATCTAGATTCTCTATGGAAAAGGATGTATTTCTTTGTATGAATAATGAAAATTTTATCCCTGATGACATAGTGGTGACATTAGATCTACCAGCCATTGTGAGTAAAGCACGCTGTCACAGCAGTTTTTGAATCTATATCTGCGTCTGTCATTCCCTAATCATTATTTATATATGAACTAATCAGTCTCCAATCTCCCTGTGGACATTCTCTGCATAAGTCAAAATATAAAGTAGTCTCTCTCCTTTCTATCCAAGGCCCCTATTGCAATGATTTTGATAATAGCATAAATTCTGTCTCTCCCTTCATGCCGTGTCCCTGTCAGATGCATGTATGCAGACCCCTTTTCCCCTTCGTGTTATATGTTGATCATACTTCAACTTCAGATTAATTCCATTCAGTCTGCCTTCTCATTTCCTGATCACCAAAACAAAAATTATAACAAGCTGCAGTATGAAAATACACCTTTCAAATTCTTAGCACTCAAACCTGCACTTCTTCATAATCACTTCTCTGTATTCCTAACATTATAAAAGTGCTAAAATGTGTTAAAAAATGGTGTAATGTTTTATTTAAGTATAAAATTTATATTAATAACCTGCAAGAAATAATAAGAAGAGATATTTCATAGTCAGTTCGGTGCACCCAGTAACTTTCCCCTACTTTGTTAACTAAATATACTAATTCCAAGGTTATACTACCTTTGATATAGACTGCATGCTTGGCTTTCCAGCAAAAACAAATACTGTTCACATTAAGGTTCTGCTACTTTTGGAATTGAATAATTTATGCAATATTGCTTAGGTTATATGATATATAGCAATATATGTGAAGTATAATGTTTATGTTAGTATAGTTTGATTACTTTTATATGAATGCAAGTTTGCCTGTGTCACAAGTGATAATTCAATAAATGTGTTTAAAAGAAACAAGGGTATGGGGTTTAACTCATCAAGTTAGGGGATGCAGGGCATGCAGCCTTCTTACAGAAACAGTTATTTAAGTTTCCTCTGAGGGTGACTTTAGCTGATTTACTGTATTGCATTGCATTGCTTTGTATCTGTTTAGCTTACTGTATATGTGGCTTATATATTCCTCAGGGCGGTGTGCTATCAATGTTGGAACTAGACTTGTTTACAGTGGTATGATGTTAAATAGTATCCTATGTAACATACTTACAACAAGAAAGAGCAAATTAACAATATATGTAAAGTTGTAGAGAACTATGAATTACACTTATCCTTTTCTGTGGAATGATGTTCATAAACAACATAACACACATTAAATAAATGTATTGCTCTTGTTGTTTGCCAGCATCATTTGAAGTACATGAAGAACACAAATCTTGCTCATGTGGAAAGCTACATTGTGGACATGTATAAAACCTGTAAATAATTTTCCAGTATAAATGCAGAAGAGGTGTACAATGAGAGAAACTGTATAAAATCAGCAGTTCTTTAAAAAAAGTGCAGCAGTGCCTTAGAAAGTAAAAGTGATTCATATCCACACAGTAGAACTTATATTTATTGTAAAACTATGCCATCTTATTTGGGACTGGAACATTTTAATTGGTTTGCAGGAAGGTTTTTATAAGTTTAATATTTAATGCAGCACAGAAACTCAAGGGTCAGGGCTTCTTTACCTTGTGCAAAAAGGTGGGTTTTAGGTAAAAAGATTATATTATCTAAATATTTTCAAGTGTTTTTTTTCCCCTGAACCCATTCACAAACAAACCACCAAGACACATGAAAGCAAGTGTGACCAGCTCATTTGCATGACACCAGCATTTATCTACTTCTGTACCATTAAAGCACTAACTACAGATAATTGCATTCAAGTAAGTTACTCAGTGACTTGAACAGGCCATGGCCAGATAATGTAACCACCAGCCCACCAGTCAGCTTGACCATCTTCCAACTCACACTGCTTCCTTTTCCCAAGCATGATAATTCTACCAATATAACATGATACGCCACTTGCTAAACCCATCATATGCTAAACTAGACAGGCCTAAGAAAGGACAGGAGGAATGAAGGGAAGAAATCCCCATCATAATCACCCCTACAAAATGGGAGGGCAATGTGGAGAAAACACCACTGCTGCACTGCCATGTTTTACAATTGCTAATCCCTAGATGTGGGGTTAAATACCCTCTCAGAGCCTGCATATAGTTGACATGCCCCCTTCTGCTGGATGTGGGTTTGGAAGTAAATGCATCTGCAGACAAGCACCACTTGCCCCTGAGCCGATTCCTAAACAAAACTCTTAAGACATGCAAAAGCCAGTGCAACCAGTTTATTTGCATGACACCATCATTTGTCTGCTTTGGTACCATCCAAGCAATAACTACAGCTAATTACATTCAAAAATGCTACTAACATCTGAAGCCTCAGTGACCTGGACAGCCCATGACTGGCTACGGTAAGCACCAGCCCCACTGGTCAGCTTGCCCATCCTAGAGCCAAGAGACTGCCTATAGTGCCTTCTTTTCCAAGCACAACAATTCCACCAATGCAACGTAACATGCCGCTCACTAGAAACACCATGACCACTACTAGACTGTTCCAGGAAAGGCTGGGAGGGATGAAAGGGGGGGGGGACTGCACCATGACTACCCAATGGGCTGCCATTACACAGCCTGTCCCACCCTTTTCCTGGGCATACTCAGATGAATATGACTACCATAGAAAGAGGACCATGTGGGACTTACCGACACATGGAGTACCTAATGAGGCCACAAACAGCACACCACTACCGCTGAACCCATGCAATCGACATACATTGCAGACATATATTGTGCCTTATTTTCTCCACACCTTAAACAATTTAATTACCTTTTGGATGCATCACCCATTTCTTTTTTTCTTCTTCTTTTTTAATTTTTCATATTGATTTGTCTCACAATTTTATTTTATTCATTGGCACAAGGCAAAAACTAACCTGTATGCTGCAATTCCCTAAACAAAGAGACAAATGGTGCCTGACAATTAAAGACTAAGTAAACTATAGCTACAGACGGGTCTACCTGAAAGGATTGAAACATCGCTTTGTCGAACACCACTTTATTGAGATGACATCGCCGAAATCTGTAAACATCGAACACCTGGAAAAGCGAAAAGTAACCCCGGGAAGAGAACCAGTTGACCACCACAGTGAAGCTTGTACTTTCCCCACTGTAATGCAATCTCAGAGTTGATATATTTAGTTAGGGTAGGCATGGGGTATGCAGCCCCCCACATTAGGGGGTGTGGGGAGTGAAGCTCCCCTACTTTGGTGGGTTTTATTTGCTGCATTTATTTGGTTTGTTGTCCTGGTGGCCAAGTGGTTCTCTTCCCAGGTTTACCTTTCTCTGTTATGGGTGTTTGATGTTTAGAGATTTTGGCGATGTTGTCTCAATAAAGTGGTTTTTGATGATGTGGCATTTTGATCCTTTGAAGTAGACCCCTGCAGACAACCATAGTGAGTTTCTGTTAAGAAATACCCAGTGCTCCAAAATAAAATCCAAGTGTGTTTATGTGTGTGTGTGTGGGGGGGGGGGGGGTCTACCCTTTGCCATCCTGTAACTGATAAATTTCTTAATTCATTATTTGCTGTAGGGTTTACAACTGTGACCAAAGCCCATCCTTGGTGCTATTGCAGACCAAATCAGATTAAATTAGGAAGCCAGTGTTGTGTTCTCATCCTTTCTCTGAAAACCGTGGGTAACGGGCAATGTTCTGGGCTCAAGACATTGTCCTCCACCACTAGCTGCCTACCTGCTGCCCAAGAAATTATAAAGATAATGGGTACCAGTCCCATAGTCAAGTTGAAAACTTATTAAGCACCTCGCAAGAGACAGGGTAAAGGACCACAGTCACCCTGACCCAAGAGACAACTGCTTTTTTTCCACTCAGGTACTGAAAATGTACCCAGAAGTAATGTCTGAGACCTGCAAAATTGAATAAACACATGCAAAAGAGAAGCATAACCTCCTTAACAATAAATATATAATGTAAGGCAGTAATGGTCTAGAGGATCATCTAACTGTCCATCTGAGTACTTTCCCCCAAATGTACTCATTTTTAAACATTGACGGCTCTCTCTATCTGACTTGAATGAGAATCTAGTGCAACATGAGCACTGGAGGTCAGTCTGGGGTCTGACTATTACCAACCAACAATGAATCCTGAAATGTAATTAAATCTCTTCAACAAATGGTAACCAAAGCTTATAACCAAGAACGCATCACCTAGTGTCATGACAGCAAGCTAGTTCCTACAGTGTAAATGCAATAATCAGTGAACAGAAAATGTGCCCCTCTCCCAATGGCATTTAATGAATCCCTGCCATAAAGCTTCCTAATGTCATGGTTAAACCCTTAATACTTTTCCAGACCCCCAAACATCTGCATTTAAACTAAACAGTGAAGCCTAGCTAACCTGGCCCACAAACTGAGAGCCACTAAATTAACTCCTGTTGTCTTAGCAGGTTATTCATCGTATACCAGAACACTGTATGATGTTTATGTAACATGATGGGGACACAAATCATCTGGGAATCATAGGAATGTTTATGCTAACCCCAAAGAGCCATAGGCCTATCTCAGAAGCTTTCTTAAGGAGACCTGCATAAGAATTGATTAAAAGCAGCATCAGTCTTCATCAAGGATACCAAAGTTAAGGCAGGTTGTGAATGAGATTCTTGAATCACGAGGAGTAGACAATGAAAGCTGGATATCTGTGGACAAAACATGTTAGCTAAACTATTTTGGCTAGCAGGAATCTGACTGGCCTTAATTATTAAGTTGATCTGCAGTGTGAATAATACTTTCACTCTCAACAGAGACTATAATAACTGAACAATTGAAGTCTAAACTAACACTGCAACTAATGCCTAGTATCAGAATGAATTACCACATCCCTGTTACAAAACTGCTCCTCCAAATGGGCATGAGCTCAAGAAGATGATTTGCCTTTCCTCAACAGGCCAAAATGTCAGTTATGGCTAAAAAAAAAAAAAAAAAAAAAAAAAAAAAAAAGGAAAGGAAAAACACACTAACCACCTAAGTATTCCTATCCTGAATCCCCAAGCTGCATCTGTAAATAGACATGGTGGCTAAAATGAAACCCGAGTCATCCTGCCATAGCATAATCTATTGGAAACCTTAAAAGAAATATGTCATAAGTATGGAGATAGCTTGGCTCAGCAAAACTCTTACCAGATGATGTCTTGTGACCCCTTTCAGCAAGTTAGCCAAAGATCTAATGAATGACCTTCCCAGGGGAAGTACCATATAAGGAAAAGAAACTTGCCCACACAACTCTGCCAATACACTTATAATGACTTTCATGGCTGTAGAAAACAACTGATGGACTCTCTCACACATCAAGTTTAACTTATGGAAATGTGACTGCTGAAACAAAACATCAAATTCAATGTCAAACATGCCCTATGCCCTAATAAGCCTTTCCAGTTGTCATCAGCAAGGTGGAAGCCACGTTCCTGGTACATAAAGGTAAACTTGTCTACAACTCTGCCTTGCTCACAATATACCACTCCTGATGATAAAAAAAATTCTCACAGAATGCTCTAAGCAGTTTTCCTTGGGTATTGTGGGATAATGGGATAAATGAGTGGCAAATTTAAACATGGTTCTGGATTTGTATTCCTGGACCATCACTTCAGTCTCTTCAATGATGTTTCACCTTTTGGGGTTTTGATTATATTACCACAATTCCATTTTCCTGCATGACTGTATGGAAAACCTTCTGGTGGATCCAGACTTTCCAAAGTGAACTTCACAAAACCTCCACTTCTTGAGTACCAGTATGACCTCTGTAGGAAAAAAAGAACTAATTAGAGGTACTGACTTACCTAAACTGGACAGCTGTCCCCATATGGCACCCTAACTACCCCAAATACATCTTAACAACTACTGAATCCATAGACAGCCTACTAACAAAGATCAGTATAATGCTAAAAGAAAGAAAATACTAGAGCCCAGATACAAATGCTCATCTTATACTCTGCACCACTTAGAGCAGCAGTTCATCTTCTTTTGTTATATTCTCATCTCTCAATGCTTGGTGCAATTCTCTTGGTTGAAACCAAACATAAGGAAAAAAGACCACAATCAGGCACTGGTTTAGATATCACTTCTCTAACATTAAAACTTGTTAACTAACCAAACTTCAGTAGAATACACTACTGTTTTTTCCTCGGGTATTGGCGGGACAATGGGCAAAATGAGGAGCAGATTCAAACGTTGCTTTTAAAAGTAAAAAGTTGCCAACACAATACACTTTGTAATCAAATGCATTTATTGAGAGTATGAAGTCTGAAGCTGAATTGTGTTTAATATTTAAAATAACTAAATCGTACACAGGTCAGACTAAAACTATGAGGCACAGATCCATTCTACAATTGTCAGAACAGTTAAGAGGGATGCTCCCTCACTTCAGAAAGTGTGCACTCCTAAAGAGATAAGTAGACCTCTGACATGAAAAAGCAACAGTTGTAACCCCCTAACATCAATGGTCAATGGAATCATGCTAGTCCATGACCTTCAGAAGGAATCCTATGCCAGTAACTTTACCATCTCTAAAGTATTCAGTGGCACTGCAGACTCCTGTCCACTACCAAAGCCTATGTTGGCAGTCCTTCAGAACTCTATTAAATAAGCAGGGTGTAGCAAATCCTGAATGATAAACACAATCCACAGAAAACAAAAGCAAATGATGCCGCAGTAAAATACTACTTGCTGGAAACTACCTTGGAACTGTGACCCTCACAAAAAGAAATGCAATTACCTCTACCAACAGACCTCATAGTGAGACCCAGCTTAGTTACTGAATACTCTTAAAAACAGATGTTATTTACATGCATTCAAATCCATCCCCTTTCCACTATTATGGCTGTTTTAAAGGTGATGATATCTATAGCACAATGAGACAACAAGCTCTGAACCCTGCATAACTGACACAAATCCTTAGCTCAGTGTGTACACTTAAATTGTTCTTTAGATAGATAGAACTCCAGTTAATCAGCTCCAAACTTTGTAAGTGCTATTTCCCCAGTTTGTCCACATTGGTATTTATATACAAAGCATGGATTTGTGCTTATCAACTGTCTCTTTGGCCAGCTTGGTTGAAATGGACATCCTGGGAAAATGTAACAGTTGTCTCATTTTAACTAATAATCACTTAATATACAAACAAATTGCCACAATGTGTGAGAGATGTAGTTAAATAACTTATTGGAGATAAAAGTCTCACATAAAGCAACTACAAATAACAAGCAGGGTGTCAGTACCAGTACCACACAGTATCACATTAAACAAATCAAACACAGCTCAGGTCACTCACGTAGGCCTACATATGCTGTACATCTTAAAACTAACGTAGGTAAACCACAGAGGCTTCCCAAATGTAGCCTAAGAAACTAGTACCGTCAGCAACCTAACAAACACACAACTTATGTGGCACCCGCCATGAAACTTACATATGAGTCACTTTAATTCATTTCAAACACCCATAAGGCAAACGTCCACAGAGTCCAATATCTTATTCATCGGTGACTCTATAGTGAGACACACCTGTGCACTGTTCTTTAGGCTGCGCACGGAGAGGATCACACTGAGCTGCCTGTCATTGTGTCAAGATGTGCCACATCAGATATGCATTCAGGGCCCTACACCCCACGTACGCATATGACACACTCATATTGCACATGGGTGTAAATGACTTGAGATGTACCACACTGGACCATATGGAGAGAAGGGTGTAATTTAAAAGATTAAATATGCATTTGGTTGAAATGTTTTTCTAGGTGTATAACAGAGAAAGAAATGAGTTATTTGTCATTTGTGTGAACCACATATGGAGGAATTTATTTTCTATAGTATAGGTAAAAAGAAGTGTGCAGAAAAATTAATGTGTGAATGAAATAGCAGTGGTTGTGAATATGTGTGAGGCTGTATTATAACAGTGTGTTTGTGCAAGTGTTCATGGGTTAAAATTACAGTAACAGGTAAGATGATAGATTCTGTGTTGTGCATATTTTGTGTTGGTGTGTTTTGTGTCCTTTTTCTTGTGCAGTGGTACTCTTAGAGAAAATGTTTTTAATAATGTCATGTGTAAAGTTAGGGTTTGTACAGCTGAGTAAGGGTGCAATACCCCATGGTCCAATTTACTTGTGTGCGCTAACCCTATCCCTACCCTTGCTGCTAACCCTAGTCATTCACATTACATTGCTAAAAGCCTTTTATCTAACAGTAGCACTACCACGAAGATACTTGATCTCAGTTTTGCAGCTGAAGTTTATTAATGATAGGGCTCTTTATGTGGAAGTGAAATATTCAATGTTTTTGTGATTCACTCTTAGTAGTCTTTTAGTGTTTTATGGTCCTGTCTTTTCTTCATCCACTTTCATTTCTCTCTTTTGAATATTCAGTCTTTCATGACAGAATAGAAGAGATACATGATGTAGCTCTCGATATATGTGACAGAGGCAGATATGAACATAGTCTTGAGCAGCATTCGGCCATCACCAAGAGTGATGCCACAACACGAGCAATAGATTACTGACTTCAATAAACAAGGTGTCATTCAAAAGGGATACAATAGATATCCACTTGAGAGAAGATAACAGACAGTCCTGACTGCCTGCAAATATGGTCAGTGGAGGTCATTCATGTTGACAATGGAAATGCCGAGGAATTTTGGTTAACACTCCTTCCCATGGCAAAAGCGTAATGTGCTTAAGGCATAAGTGTTATGGAGAGAGTTATTACGTGGATAAGGGAGGTTACACATTTGCCTAATGAGTTACACATTTGCATATTACTACAATCCAGGGCCTCATTTGCATAGAAAATTTGTGAAGGACCCTGAACTTATGCTAGTAGCAGCAATTTACCTGGGTAATATGGGAGTTAGGTGACAAATTAATTAGCTGACTAGAAGGGTAAACATGAATATTTACTACCATACTTTCAAAAGGAGATATGATAATTGACTTCACTTCAAAAAATGTCCATTTTATTGTATTTTTGTGCTTGTACATACATGGACAAACCGCTGAAGGGATCTCTGGGAGATATATTTAATTTTGGTGTCATTTGTCTGCTTTTGCATACATAGGCACAGTACTGTGGGGTTTGTTGGGGGAAATAATTAATCTTTGAGTCATTTGAGAGCTTGAGCATACATGGTTAAATAATGGGATTGCTCTGAACATGGTGCTATTTATGTGCCTGTGTTTACAAGGCTAAACTACTGAAGGGATTGGTGGGGAAACTGGTGTCATGTAGTGCTTGTGCATAAATGGTTAAACTACTGACTGGATCACTGAGGCCATATTTGTAGATTGCAAAGTAGGCATCAGATGAGCAGCAGCACTTTCAGCAATGGATGCAATACAGCATTGGTATTGGACTATGAATTGCAAGAACACTTCATTAGCATACACTGGTTAACCCAATTTCTTAGTTACTTCTCGATGTACTTAATTTGCTTACAGGCATTACATGTTACCATTAATGGCTTCTTTGAATTGTGCCCTAGCTACACTCACTCACAGACATCATATATACCCCTCACCCTTAGTCTTCTAAGATTTACAACATGATAAATCTGAACCTGGATAACAAAAAGGTACTGTTAGTCAATATCGTAGCCTAAACAAACAAAAAAAACCTGTTCCTTACAACCATTCCTTACCATGGAAAACATTAATGCATGTATCATAACGGGGACCCAGTTAAGAGAAATAAAAGCACTCACTCAGTAAAAGATTTCACTGCCTACCACACATTTAGGCCCACTGTATTACAAGAAGGTACTAAAGACAGTGGTGTATCTATATTCTTAAAAAATTCACTTCCACACTCATTAGACAAGATATTGAAACTGATATTTTCACATCCTGCTTCAACCCCCCTTATCGCATTTTTGCTAACTAGAAGCCCCCCCCCCCCATCCCAGGCCTCCTACTTAACTAGCATGGAGTCCCTGTCCATTAAGCCAAGTTCCATTCTCCTTGGTGGCTTCAATTCCTCCTCCATTAACTGGGAAACTTACACATCCTCAAAGAGGTATGTCCAGAATTTTCTGGACTTCATCAATACAAACTCTCTGGATCAGTAAGTCTGCACCCCAGCCTGTGGTGATAAAATCCCAGACCAGGCCCTTACCAATATGAGGGAAGGTTTACTTCCCAACAATTTCATCTTCGTCCCTGGTCAAATCAGACCATAAATCAGTATTCAAAGATTATGCTAATACTAACCTAAAACTGAATGATGACCTGACTAAATTCAACATCTCCTTCTAACCTGATGACCCCACTGCTTATGTGTATGTGGAATACTTTAGCGACAAATTCTGTGAACATCTAAATAGATACATCTGTTCCCAGGCCAAATAAATGAAATGCCAAATTTAAGAATGAATTGCTATGGTGGAAACCAAATAAAAACATGGTCTGTACTAAAAAGAGAAAAGAAAAACCTCTTTGCATGCAAAAATAAATTTAATTCTCAAGATGCTAAAAATGCACTTGCTAACCTTAATAGTGAACTCTAGAACTTGACCCAATTAATCAAAGCCAGATCTGAGATAAAAATAGCCACCCAGACAAAAGCCTTTCTTTATGTTAAAAACCTCAAAACAATCCACAGCACCTAGCAGAACTTATGGTAAATTATATTACATAGTTGAACTCAGAGAACATAGCCAATCTGCTAGCATACATATTTAGCTCAAATGTCATTACAAACTCAGCTGTTATATTCCCAGATTACTTACCTACATCTCTTTCTTTCCCCTCAAATCTCTGAAAAACATGTCCTCAAGGTGATAAACATGGTCAAGAACAATACTTACATGGAGATGGATAACATATCATGCTGCCTACTGGTCAATCTGAAACAGGACTTGTCATACATGCACCCCCCAGAGAGGTTATTCAGAAATAGCCTCTAAATAGTCTTCATGCCAGATGACTGGAGGACAGCAATAGTCATCCCCTTTCAGAAAGGAGGCATATCAATGGCCCCAGGTAATTATAGACCCATTAGCCTGACCAACCGTATCTGTAAGGCTGTGGAAAGGACTATTATGGAATTAATAAATAACAGCATAGCTACTTAGAAACTCTTGACCCAAGGCAGCTTGGATTCTTTAAGGGCTGACACTGCCAACTTAACCCAGACAACTTCTTTTTGAAGGTAACTGAAGCAGTAGATGAGGACAAATCAGTACACACTGAATACCTAAACCTCACAAATGTGTTCACACCATCTCACATTTAATCATCATAGATAAAATCTCCAGTTTATTTATTTTTGTTTATTTACTGCATTGTTTGACTGGGGTAGTCTGACTGGACTGTGGTAGCCCCCATTCAAAGGAGGACTGGGGAGAAAAGCTTCAGTTACAAAACAGGCAATTTTATACAACAGGCAAAAATGTAAAGCTTAAAGGTTAATTATGGACATACAATAACTGAAATGCAGCTACAATTGAGAAAAAATGTCAATCATTAAAATTTAGAGTCATTACATATTAATACCAGGGAAACTGGCATATACAATGAGGTTTAAATGCAAATTCCTACATAACTCATTGGAAAGCAAATTAGCTCACAAATAGATCCCAGGAAATTAGGGTGTGTGGCTTTACCTCCTCCAAATGATCTGTCAATAGTTGTGTACCCCAAGTACAACCCTTGGGCCATTACCCTCTGGCATTTACTTCTTGAAGGTCAAAACAATATTAAAGGCTTATGGCTGATCAGGTTTGCAGAGGACTGTAAACATGGTGCCATAATATACTCTACAGAGGACACCAAGATCCTCTAATAAGGCCTTTCTCAAACACAGAGCTAGTATCAAATATATGGACTAAAATTAAATGACAAGAAATGTATAGTGGTATCCTCTAGCTTGACTTCCCTTGTAACTATCACGTTGACAATACACCCCTGAAAGTTGAGCCTTTAGTCAGGGTTCAGGTAATCCATGTCAACAAATGAACTTTCCTTTTATTACCATGTATTCACTATTGTATGGAGACCTTTACATCACACAACTAATAACTAAAAGTATAACATCTGGATATGTCTTACCCTTGGACACCAGCGATTGCACTTAATACTTGTTACTGGATAGGTGGCACCTTGGACAGTGAAGACAAGGGTATATCACTTCTACTGATTTTCATCTGTTTTGCAATTGCCAAAACCAGCTCTGACTTGTATAGCCTCTCAGAGTCTGCATTTAGTCAGCAGACTCTCCTTTAGCCAGATACAGTTTTGGGGACAAATGCATCCACAGGTGACTACCATCTCAATTCAGGGAATACCTCTTGAACTTCAAATTGATGGGACTCTAATTTTTGCATTCAGAGTTCAGTTCAGCAGTCATTTGGAGTTTATAGCTTCTACTGAGCATGTTCTATGAACTGCAATGAAGGAGAGGGACCACCTGACTTAAGCATCAGTTAGCATGTGTCTAGGAATTTTGCATTTAAGACATTTACAACTTGCAGGGAGCTAGATTACAATCAATGCCATTTAAGACAGTATTATAACTGGTTAGCTAATATTCAGCTTTTTTTTAATAAAACACAGCTATTCAGAAATGGTTATTTTACAGTTTGTTATGTATACTTGTTTGTATATTTTCTTGGAGTTCTCTATTGTAAAATTTATGAAAAGTTTAGTATTACATTTCAAAATCTTGTGGTTGGCAGCCTACTGATGTATATAAGGACAACTACACAAGCTTAGTGAATTATATCTGCTGGCTTCTGGCTCATTTTAAGATGGCACATTAATGTGTCCTCAGTATGTAATATTAACATGGCAGGTAGTAGCATGTTACCCTAAAAGCAGGAAAGTGCTGTGTTACTGAAGGGTATTACTAGACACTGCTGGGAATCATTGTCTGCGTGGGTTTGACTGCACTATTTTAGTAGAAAATACAGCTACTTTTGTAAGACAGCAACATGAGACACTGGCTAGAGAGGAAGGTGGGAAGCCACTGGTTATAACTCTGTTCTGTACAGTACAGAATCTAATTGGGTACACCCTGTGATCCACAGATAGTGTGCCAGCGTGCTTTTGCTATACTGTAAGGCTAATCATCTTTTTTATTAATGTTCAGGGCAGAAGTGCAGGCAGCAAGACAATAATCCATGTTACTGACGTATTAATTGATAGCAGTGGTACCAAGACAATAATCCATGTTACTGACATATTAATTGATAGCAGTGGTACCAAGACAATAATCCATGTTACTGACATATTAATTGATAACAGTGGTACCAAGACAATAATCCATATTACTGACATATTAATTGATAGCAGTGGCACATGATTACAGCCTATATCCTCACATAGTAATCAGTGGTAGTGACAGTGGTGAGACATTTTTTTTAAATTGGAGTTCTGTAGCATGCAAAACAGTTTGTTGCCAAAAAATGTGTGCTTATCATGACAACCAGGATATAAGTATAGAACAATATATTTTGCACAACAGTTATTTTCATTTTTGGCATGGTAGCTATAAAACTGGTAAAATGAGCTCTTCAGAACATTGAACCTCGGCAGAGTCACAGCTGACTAGAGAATATAAATCAAACTGTCCAAAGGTCAGTCAATGGTTTCCTCTCCAGTCCCGCTGGTGAATCTGGGAATTTTGAGGCAATGTTACAACTGTCTCTTGTACACGGACAACCCTCTCCTCCTCCAAACAAGTTCAAATATATGTGAGAGATGCAACCATATAGCCAAACTGGAGGCTGAGCTCTCTCATCTCAAAACTGGTGAAACCAGTCAGGAGGAGAAGGTAACCTCACACAACACAATTCCAGTATCACATAGTCCCACCACATCAGCGAACCAAACACATAAATACACAAAAACATACTCGGAGGCTCTAAATAAAAATCTACCTAAGCAACAGAGACCTCCAAAGCAGACATCCAAGCAAACGCTACCCCAAAACAAAACACGCGCAACACATATCCCACAAAGTCAGTGTGCCAAGCAGCCACAGCCCTTAAGGCTGAATAACACACCTGATACTCTTGTAATAGGTGACTCTATTGTCAGACACACTGACGTTCCGCTCACCAGGCTGAATAAAGAGAAGGTCACAGTGAGCTGCTGTCGGGCGCTAGGATCTGCCACATAATGCAAGCACTCAGGTCACTCCAAAGCAAATACAAATATGACTCAGTCATTGTACATGCTGGTGTGAATGACCTGAGATGTACCTCCCTGGACTACATAAAAAGAGACATAGAGGAGCTCTCTGATCATGTAGCCCAGGCCGGTATGACCCTGACCTTGAGCAGCATCTTACCCTCACCTAGAATGATGCCATAGTACAAAGACAAAATGATCGATTTTAACAATTGGCTAAAATTTTGGTGTCATTCTAAGGGGATCCAGTGTCTGTCAGCCTGGGATGACATGCTCGATAAGCCACATTGCTTCGCTAGGGACGGCTTGCACCTGTCACTACTGGGCTTTCGGATATTGGCAAAGGCTCTTGCCACCCCCATAGTGCCTTTTTTAGGCAAGGCTCAAAAGTCAAACCCACCTCCATAGACAGCACAAGAAACAAGAAACTAAGGGTAATGCTGCTAAATGCCAGAAGTCTTAACCTCAAGATGCACGCACTCGAAGCTCTCCTCAGTATGGAGAACATCGATATCTGTGAAGTGACAGAAACCTGGTTCAAGGCTCCAGAGAGCACCCCAGCACTACCAGGTTATACCTCATATCATGCTTTTCGGCCCCAAAACCTGGACCGAACCACAAAAGGGGGGAGAGTGCCCATATTTATCAAGGATATCCACACCTTCAGGTTAGTGGCATAGCACGAAGTATTGGAGACCATCCATGTGCAACTAACAGTGGGCAAGACTGCTTTTCAGTTTATAGCATCCTACAGACCATCCTCTCAAAGTCAGGAATGCCACTCGGCTTTCCTGAAAACATTGGAGAACATGAAGATCTCTCCGAACACCATTATATTAGGTGACTTCAACTACCCAAACATAGACTGGGAGCACTACTCAAGCCCCAGCACCTTAGCCCAAAGGTTCCTGGAAATTATAAACTCAAATGCTATGGAACAACTAGTCACCACTCCCACAAGAGGGGATAACATACTAGACCTGATCATTACCAACATGGGGACTCTATGCTCCACACCTGAAGTATATCCCTCATTGGTAACATCAGACCATAAATTAATTTCACTGGATGTCCACATCCTGACCCCACCCCCAGCCCAGAAAACCACAGTGAAAAACTTCTCAAAAGTGAACTTCTCACTTCTCAAAACCGAAGTGGAATCTTTCAAGGCCCCAGGGCCAGTGGAAACTATGGCCCAAACTGCAGAATCCTATATAAATGCATTCTACGGACATCTCCAGGAATGCATGAATCATGCTATCCCAAACAAAACCAAAACCCAAACATCCAAAGGCAGGCATCCAGTCTGGTGGACCCCAGCCATAAATAAACTGTACAACAGAAGGAGGAAGATACTACATGATAGAGCAAAATCCCTAATAGGGAAGGCATCCCTGATCAGTACTAGCAAAAAATTACGATCCCTCATAAAATCCTCCAAGGCCAGCTTCGAGAGAAAAATTGCTCAGGACACTAAAGACAATCATAAGGCTTTTTTCAGTTATGTTAGGAACCTGGGATGCAAATCCCAAACTTGTTCTAAATGACAAAAAATACACTGAACCCACAGACATCGCCAATATCCTGGCAGACAGGTTCAGTGCAAACTTTTCCACCCCCCCCCCAAAAAAAGAGCAAGTATCTATCCCGGCAGAGGGCTGCCTCCCAAACATCTCTGATGCTCAGGTGAAGGCTGCCCTCTCCAAAGCAAAAAAACACTGCTTCCATGGGACCAGATGGCATCCCGGGTTGCGTCCTACATGAACTCCAAGAAGAACTAATCCCTCAAATAAAACAGCTGTACAATCTCAGCCTCACTACAGGATATGTGCCCACAGAATGGCGTACAGCAACAGTGGTCCCACTCCACAAAGGTGGAGCCTCCACGGACCCTGGAAACTATCGCCCCATAAGCCTGACTAGCTTAGTCTGCAAGGCTATGGAGAGGATCATCATGGAGCTCATAAACAAAGACAATGGGGACCTACAGACTCTAGATCCTACCCAGTTCGGCTTCGTCAAGGGCAGATCCTGTCATTTGAACCTGGTTGACTTCTTTGAAACAGTCACCAAAGCAATAGATGAAGGGAAGGTAGTCCACACAGCCTATCTGGACCTAGCAAAGGCATTTGACACAATACCACACTCAGGCATCATAGATAAGCTATCCAGCTTAAATATAAACTGCTATGTCACAAGATGGGTCACAAACTGGCTCAAAGACAGAACCCACAGAGTGAGAGTTGCTGGAGCCATGTCAGACTCAAAACCGGTCACAAGTGGCGTCCCACAAGTTTCTGTCCTGGGACCGCTCTTGTTCGGTATATACTTTTCTGAGGTACAGGCCAACGTGGGAGGACTATGGCTCACCAAGTTCGCAGACGACTGCAAACTAGGCGCCATAATCAACTCTCCAGCTGACACAAACTTCCTTCAAAAAGGTCTCACAGAGATGGATAACTGGTGCCAGAGCCATGGTCTAAAGCTAAATGCCAAAAAGTGTATAGTCATACCCTTTGGCAAGAACAATGTGCCCACAAATTACCACATAGGTGGTAACCCATTAAGTACAGAGAAAGTAATTAGGGATCTGGGGACCCAAGTTGATAGCAATCTCTCCTTTGACAACCACATTGCCAAAGTGGTTAGAAAGACCTTTTACATAGCCCACCTCATCATGAAAGGATTCACATCTAGATCAAGAGAGGTAATCGTGCCCCTTTATTCATCCCTCATCAGGCCCATTATAGAATACAGTACCCCTTTTGGGATGTGCCTTACCCGACACCTGCAGCAATTAGAAAGACCCCAAAAGTACCTCACCAAGAGGATCAAGGGACTCAAACAGATGCCATATGCTGCTCGGTTAAAAAAACTCCAGCTCTACTCAGTTGCATACCGCCTACTTCGAGGCGATCTATGCCTGACATATAAAGCTATGTCCAATCCAGAATTAATGGACATGCTCCACCTCAGTAAATCTAAATCCCTTAGAGCCACACGCTCGAGGGACTTGAACCTCAGCACTGAAATAAATAGTACTTGCTGGAGGGACAGATTCATAACCCAGAGGCTCCCTTCGCTCTGGAACAGAATTCCAATTCATGTTAGGCAGAGCACCTCACTGAATCTCTTCAAGAAGAATCTTGATGAGTGGATGGGGGATCGTAGGTTTGTCCCGGGGATTACTTCCGTGTCACTATTAGACAGAGGCACAGCAAACTAAACCTTAAAAAGGGCACAGTATACTCAAATCAAAGGGTGGTGTAAGCCAAACAAAATCGGGCTAGGCTTATAATTGCCCCAGGGCAGATAGCCTAGTATGAACCTATGAACCTATGAACCTATGAACTGACTCCCACCTGTTGATCTGATCCATGGGAAGGTGATAGCAGCCTTGCATGCAGTTGAAATTTAGTCATCTCAACCCAGAGCCAGCCTTGAATGGACTGCAGTAATGCTACATGCAGCAGAAAGTCAACTTGCTACATCACAAGATGCTGTCAACCTACAGCTTTAACCATAAATTAGTACCTAAGAGAATAAAACAGCTTGAGCAACAGGACAGGGAGAAGTCAGAAGAAAGAAAAACACAGCACAACCTTAAAAAGGAGATAATCACATTTTACTAAATACATGTAATTTGCAGGAACAAAAACCCAATCTATACTAATCTGCTTCCTCAATATAACCAGTTGGTTGACTTTCATAGGTTTTATTCATTTGAATATGTGGTTTATCAGTACAAAATAGATGATGTCAACAGCTGAGTTTTTTACATTCTCGATTCACTGATAAGACGATGGATGCTTTATTGGAAATGCCTGACGTCAAATGCAATGACTATTAATGTATATATATATATATATATATATATATATATATATATATATATATATATATATATACACACATGGATCTAGGACTTTTGAACGAAAGTTCAAAAGTCCGAATCCATTACCACCAAACACACTTTAACGAAAGCGCTTTCATCGAAAAAGCGCTTTCGTCAAAGTATGTTAAAAAAACAAAAAAAAAAAAACAAAATCTACTTGAATGCAGGGGAGCAAGCCCCCCTGCACCCCACAATGTGGGGGGCTGTGCCCCTGACATCCCCCTTACTTTAATATTCTCACTCCGAGGTCACACTACAATGGGGAAAAGGGAATTTTTCCTTACTGCACTGTAGTATGACCGGAACAACAAGCATACTTATGCGAAAGTTCTGCTTCGGTGAACAGCACTTTCGCACAAGTATGCTCACCAAATTGGGATTCAGTGAAAGATGCAGTCGAGCATCTGTATGGATGCCATATATATATATATATATATATATATATATATATATATATATATATCTATGCTGTCATCTCACAGCAAGACGTTCTCCAGTTCGATTCTCAGCTGGAGCACCTTCTGTGTGGAGTCTGCATGTCCTCCCCACGGTCAAGTGATGTTTAAAGACATGCAGGTAGGTGCATGTGTGAATGGGTGTGCCTTCTTTGAAAGTTGGGCATTGGGCTGGCACCATGGTACTGTAAAAATCCACTGCCAGTCATTAGCAGACCAGAGTTCTGCTGTGGCGACCCCTAATTGGGAAAAGCTGAAAGACGTTAGTTAGATACAGATAAAGATATCTGTAACTGTTTTACAATAATTCCTGAAGATTGTAGGAAAAATGTTTAGGAAACAGGAGAAAAACAAAATATAGCATCAGATATTTCATTGTAGGACTAAGCACTTACTTTAATAGGTGAGTGAGTGGATGTCAAATTTTTATTTCTGAAATGTAGGGAGAGTATATGATAAGAGGGAAAGCACTCTGTACTTTGCCAGAGGATTTGAGAATCTGACTAGCAGGGCAGGAGTGCCTCACAGCTGAATAAATGGAATGAAAAGGACCTTTACTAAGCCAGGAAGTTAGACATGTGCAACAGAGGTTTACCTAGCACTATACATTTATATAAGGAAACCCATGGGAAGGACAGTCTAAACCATTACAACAAGCTCCACAGGCAAAGGAAGAAACTATTTTTTCTGGTCGATACCAAGGCTTTAGGATTAGATATTTCCAATATAACCAAGCTGTACATTTGTTGTCCAAATAATTCAAAGTGATAGGAAGAAGAACAAAAGCCATTTAAGGAAAATAATAAAGGTGGCACCGCTGTAATTATAGATTGGCTTAAAGGAAAATTTCTTTCATAACTTCACAAGGGCCAATGGCCTACCCTGTTAAAGGAAAAAGAAACCACTTCTAAGAGTGATATCATATAAGACATAAACATTGTTAAGCCAGCAGTTATTAAAATGATGCAGTACTTGCCTAGGTAGTCCACTGCAGTTTGGATCATGGAAGGGACAACTTTTAAGTTGCTATTAGCCAAAGTTAAATTAGATTGGGAAAGTGACAGAGAAGCAAACAGATGGCAATGTTCGATGATGTCCTGGGAGCTATTTTAACAGGAAATGATTTTGATGATATAGTTCTTTATACACGTGCAATTACACACAGCCAGGCATGGATAGAAGTATGTGGGGAAGGAAATAGGGAAACCCAGCTGGCAGTTGCACATCTAACAGAAGCTGTTATTGTGGCTTCTTCTGGAGAAGAGCTAGGTAGTTGCAGCTGCCTTTGGAAGTCAAGCTGGAGAAGCTCACCAAGAGAATAGTGCGACAAGTTCTCTGTTTATTTGTGGCTGTTGTTGCTTATAGTGTAACTCAGAGGAGTGCATTTACTACATAGTCTTAAGGCCAAAGGTTTATGTTTATTATTATTATTTGGGACAACAGATGCTGCTCTAATGGGATAAATAGATAGATAAAGCCCTAAGACCTAACTACGGCAGTATAGGATGTGCGGTACCACCAAGGGAGGGTGGGTGTCGATATGGGCATCTTCCACAATGATTCTCTAGGAAGCTGGGACATTGTGTAGTTTAAGACATGGTTCCAAGATGTGATGGGTGAGTGGGTTGTCATGGCTGAGCTGCTGCTGATTTGGGGGTGTAATGCTGCAACATTCTCATTACACCCCCAATGATGCAGGCACAACCATAGTCACCAGGATGGGGCATCTCAGGTAGGGCATAACAGAATCCATTCCTCAGCTTTATGGATGACAGTATGACTCCTCATGAAGTCCTTAGGATGCACTCAGGCCCCAGCAGAAAAAAAGTGGTGTTAGTCTGTGGACGAATTGTAGTAGCTGACAGCAATAGATGTAAGGCATTGGGATAGCTACTTGAATGATGGTAAGTCGCCAAAAATATATTTGGGACAACAATGCAGTCAGGCACCTGGTACATCAGTTGATGGAAATTGTGCAGAGGTAAAGTCCAAACTGTCATGCCATCCTAATTGCTGCAGACAAAATACTTACTAAAACTGCAGAAAATGGACTCGATACATCCCTTTTTTTGCTTCTGGAAGACATCCCATTGTGTCAGTTATATTCCTCAACATGTGGAGTGACCTTATGAAAAGGAGATACTCTTGAAGTAGGTGCCCTATGTATGCAGTTTCCAACATTTCTAGAATTTTCATGCAATATATGAAAGTTTTCTAAGACATTACTGTTTAAGAAACGTGAGGAGGATAACATGGTGTTTGGATAGACATGAATGACTGCTATCTCGCCATACTTCATATGGTATAACTCTGCTTAAAACTTCATCCTCGCTACAAACCCCTGTACCCTACCTGTTATATATAGTTATCCAGACTTTTCTATGGATTGCATATTGCTTCTACTGTAGCCTTATTAGCTATTCAAGAGTCATATATGGCACTAACAAGGGGGGCATTGACATGCAGATCTGCTGTCTACTCAGATGTCATAGGCTGAGAGTTATGGCATTATTATTCAGGAGATTTCTCTATCTATCTATTACCCAAAATCAGGGAACATTTTCAAAAAGTATTCTAATTCACTTAAAAAGTAATACAACAACAGGATTTTCATCATTATATATTTTCTGAGCAATAAGAAGTATGGAACTATAAAAGTATGGAATTTTGATAGAAATCATTAATGATTTACCAGAAAACCACATTTTTTTGAGTGACAGGGCAAACGTACAAGGCAGAATGAGGGGAATTCTCTGACTTTGTCCATAGAGCTTTAAAGATAATATCATTTTTATGATTTGACCATTTGTTTTGTAGTTATACATTTATGCCCCTGTTTTTTGGCATGTCTCGTGTGTCTATTGAGAGATAGGTCAGTATTTGGTAAGTGGTAGGACTGTATACCACATGCGCATACAGCCTGTCTCATAGAAGGTATTGGGCCAGTCAGCTCTTTCTCCAGGTTAACATCATTCTGCTCAGCTTCCCTTCTCTACATTTCACTGACATAACATAGTGCAGTCATGAGAGAATGTCTTCAGGTTATTAGTGCTTTTATCAGTTTTCTTGTAACAAGCATTGCCTTTTCTTTAGTGCTTTTACTTCTGAATTATTTACTCCCTCTTCACATAACTTCCTTTTTTTTTGGTTTACTTATCATCCTTTTCTGACTCTTGCCAGTTCTTTATGGGTCATTAAGCAGACTCATGGATGGTGTTTCAACTTGCATCACAGTGAAACCATTCTTCAAGTTCTACCCACACAGAGCAGGTGAACTTCTACTATGAGTGGATGAAAGTGAATCCAATAAGGATCAGAATCCCCTAAATGCATTCATTGAAAAAACTTGCCAGAAACACTTTTTTAAGTGTTTTGCAAAGGGAAAGCCCCCTGCACCCCCTGAATGTATATATACCAAATCCACAATCCCACCAACTCAAAAAATGGTGAAGTTCTCCTAAAAAATGCAATCTTTTCTGGCACAACTCAATGACAGTAATTCCATATGGAGGAATGGTTAGGTTCTCCCAAAAAATGCAATCTTTTCTGGCACAATTCAATGACAGTGATTCCATATGGAGAAACTCTGGTCATCAATGAGTGGAACCTTGTGCAATTAAAGCTTGAGCGTTCAGTCTTTATCCACCAGTAGGTTACCCGTTGGCCACCCTAAGTGACAATCAATCCCAGTGCTTGTCCTGCCTGGGTGAAAGTTTCAACTTTGCAACAAAGGAAAGAAGCAAGGACAAGCTGGCAATATACCTAATACAACAAGCTCAAACTGACAAGAAATCCCAAGTTGGAACCAACTCTGACTCCAACAAATACACTTATAACTGTTTTTTATCTCAGCACAACCCCCTGAATCAGCTGAAGGACATATTTAGAAAGTATCAACATCTACACCAAAACAGAAGGTATCACCCTTCTCCTTTGTTCCTCCATGTTCTCCATTGTCATCTTGTACCAAGCTGCATATGCTGATATCTTTACAGGCATTAGCCATGGCCAGTGCTGAAACCCATGGCATACCGATGACCTTGTTGTCAAATGAAGGAAGACAGACAATGTGTTTTCTGAAGTAATTTTTCTGGTGCCCAGTGGCACCCAGAATCCACAGATAGCTAAACAGCAGCAGACTTACATGTGCCAAGTGGTCCCATAGCTGCACCATACAGCCCTCCCATTTGTCAAAGAAGGACCACTTCTTCCCACAGCAAACTGTACTATCATCTTTACATATTCTTTCTGATGTAGTTAAAGCCTTTGAGATTAAGCTGAGCTCATAGAAACTGCCGAAAGACTTGCTGAGATAAATAAGTAGTTTCTGTGTTTTTTTTCTTTTTTTTTTTTTTATCTGGACTTATTTTGGGGCAAGAAAAACATCAAAGGTACCATTTTTTTCTGTTATATGTCTTGTTAGCTTCTTGATTCTACTAGAGGGAAATTTTATCAAATTTACCTCTGGATTTTTGTATTTTTGGTACAAATTCATAAATTTAGAAAATTATAGTTTCATAGAATATCAAAAGTATCTGGATAATATTTATTTTAGTTATTGATGACAGCATCCAAAAAAAGTGATTTCATCATAATTTATTGCCTCAGAATTTCCTTTTGAACACCTTTGAAGGGTAAGATTTTACTGAATTTTATTGTATTATTAGGTTAAGATGTGGGTTAATTAGGAAATAGTACAAATATAACTGAAGTTCAAATATATTCTAGGTCTGTCAGTATGATATCTATGATATCCTCACATTGATTTTGCACTGTTTATTCAGAATCTTGATTAGTAAGGTTGATTAGTATTTGAGCATGTTTACTTGATATTGCATAGTTTACATAGCTAATATCTGAGAACGTTACATTTGAAATGATTACATTTTATTGATTTTTTATCCTTGAATTTAGACATAAAAGATTTGTAATCTCAAGAGATATAGCTGGTGTACATCCTTGACTTTAGACACGAAAGCCTTGTAATCTGAAGAGGTACAGCTGGTATACATAAGGATTCTATAATAGTATGGTTTAATATCATAATCTTGAGCTGAGATGCATGCAGATGGAAAATTCAAAACATAGATGTTCGAATTTTCATCTGGCTGAACATCTCAATGTTCAAAGGTTTATATTAGCGAATGCACTGTGCATTCCTTAATATAAATTTGAAGAACTGTACAGAGATCGTGGTACAATGCGGTTAGGGAAATTCATCCCTTTCCTCACTGTAGTGTCATCTTGTTAATTGTAATATATAGTTAGCAGGGGGTGTGGGGGACGCATCCCCCCCATGCAAAAATGTGATGTTAGGTATAGGAGTTTACTTTAGGTGAGCTCCTATACGGACATGTGATGTGTTCAGAGACAGTGGTGAATTCGCTGAATTCGTTCAGCTGATTCAACATAGTGACTTGTTCTTTATTTTGACTTTCGAGGTTTGTTTTCAATATGTCGAACGGAAATTATTTTGCCATTAGACATATTGATAGTAAACCTAATAGTATAATCTACAGTGTCATGTGCAGTTCAAATATTACTCTCATGCATATTAACTGGCACAGATTAGCCAAGAAGTATTGAAAATTTACATTTGTAAAGTGCTGGTTCAGTATCCATTTTCCATCATTGCCAGCAGCTTGCCACAAAGTACATCATAGGGCAGTTAATTCTTAACCAGTTCTTACATGCAGTGAGGACATATTGAATAGGGACATACTTGCTGGTGTCCTTCTTTTCATATGCTGCAATATTCATAACATGGGGGAGTCTGCCTCCAGTGGACTTGTACGTCTCACCAGTAAACCAAAGTCTAAATGCTACTGCAAGGTACGTGTGATGGTGCACATCATTCAGCATACACTGGCCATAAAGAGATGTCAGGCATAAAGGGGACATCAGCATGTACCTACCTCAGAAATTTTCTGCTGACCGACCAACTGCCAGCTCCAGTCATTGCTCAGGAGAGAACTTGTGTTTGTGCTTTAGATAAGTACCCCATTGGGTTTTTTTTCTTTTCCTTTTTACTGTGTTGTTTTTTTTGATGTGAGTACATGTCAGCTTGGAAGGGCATGTGTCAGTGTGGAAGGCAAATTCTACATAAAGACTCCCACGAGCTTTGCTTATTTTGCTTGGGCCCAGACCACGATCACACATCCTGCACTATCTGCAAGACATTTGTTTCTAAAACCCTCCGGAGCCACTTAGCATCCTTTAGGTTATATTTGGAGAATCAGCACCTTAAGCGTTTAACTCAAGACAGGAAACTGACATCAGGCCCTTCAGAAGAGCTGCAACTCAAGAAGGCCAAGAAGCCACTGCCTGATCCTACAGCTGCTCCCTCTACCCCAGGCATTCCTCCCAAGGCTGATGTAGGTCCGGAGGCTGCTGCCGAAGTTGTAGAGCCTCCTTTGATGGATACCATGGTGGAAACCATCAGGGAATCTGTAAGCACACCCAAGAAGGATTTGCAGGTGTCTGATTTGAGAGCTGGACTGGAACCGTGGCTGGTTATCTCTGAAGGCCCATGAGGCATCCAGCAGACTGTTGTGCATGAAGATGTTCTTATGAATGTTGTGGAATGCTACCTGATGTCAGGCCCATCAACCCTTCACTGCCTGGCTCCTAAGGCTCTAAAGAATCAGAAATGAAAAAAATAAATGTTTCTCCAGCTTGTCAGGACCAGGCCTCTAATCAAACTCCTGACTGACAGGCCTTTACCAAAGGCCTATTTAATGCCTTCATGAGCCTCCACCAGATGTCAGCCCCTTCTTGTCTGGCACTGTCCCCTTCTCACTCTACCCCTTTGAAGAGGCCTGCAGAGGATGTCTCTTCTGAGGAGGACAATTCATCAGGAGATTAATTTCTGGCCTAATGTACTTAACTTGTTTCTCCTCTGGGTTATGCCTTCCCAAAAGAGGAATCTAATGGTATTGATTCCACTGAGGAGGATATTTCCTTTGGAGAGATCATTTTGAAGATGAAGGACTCCTCTAAGTGGGATTGCAGCCAGGTTTCTGAGATTCAGAAGAGGTACTATGACCTCCTACAGATGGAATTCCCTAATCCTTCAGCCATCTCTCTAGTCCTGCTGGCATTCTTGGATGCCTTCACTGTAGCTCCCAAGTACCAGGACTCTCAGCTCCAGTTCCCAAGTTGCCTGACACATTTTACGAGGTGCCTGAGGATGCTAAATTTCTTTTCAAGGCACCCACGGCTGACCCAGCAACTATATCAGTGGCAGCAGATAAAGCTTCCAAACTTTTACCCTCTACATCGCTGCTTACTTCTGATAAGTATAGCAAGGTTATGGAGAGACTGGGGAAAAGAGTGTATACTTTTGCAACCTTTGACTTTATAGCAATGAATTATTATATGCACATGGCCAAATATTGTCTGGCTTTTATGGCGGATCCAGTGAAACTCCTGTCAGAGCTTCCAGATTCTCCCAACAAAACTAAGCTTTCCAGCATTCTTATTTTCTGCTCCCAGGATACTAGGCACTCCATCAAATGTACTTATGGTGCAGTGGAGGCTTCTGCTAGGGCTGCAGCTATGGGGTCTGTCCTGAGAAAGCATTCATGGCTTAGTCTACAACCCTTACCAGATGATATCATGGATGCCCTTCTGGATAACAAAAGGTTATCTGACAATTCAGTTGCAGAACTATTTAAAATGCTTCAGGAAAAGGGAAAAAAACTCCAGGATTTAAAACACATTTTTGTCTCCCTGTCCAATCCAAAGGTAAGAGGGATGCTAGGAGACAGGCTCATTCTAAGTCCGCTTCTTCCACACTTTCCCCCTTTCTCTTCGCCTCTCTCTTTCCCTCCCAGCTTGGAAACAGATAGCCCAGGACTCCTGGGTCCTCTCCATCTTTGACCAAGGATACTTCATGGTATGGGAAACCCATCATATCTTCAAGGGAATCCTACAACCCCCACAGCACCAATTGGAATAGAAGGACATAGAATAGTTGTGTAAAAATCTTACCATAACCATAGGTGTTCTTCTCTTCTATATGCTGCAGTATTGCTTCCCCCACTGCCTTCCTCATGTTGCTTGCCCAGTCCCTAATTACATGTTTCTCACTTTATCAGGCTGGTGCTTTGTGGCATTCATTTCTAAGGTAGGTAAGTACTGATGTCCGCTTTATATCCAATGTCTTTTTATAGCCAACTTATGCCGAGTGATGTGCACCGGTCACATGTATCTTACAGTAGCATTTTTATACTAGCTGGAAGTATGAGTCAGCCAGAGGCAGACTCCACCATATTATGAATCCTGCAGCATATAGAAGAGAATGAGATCTATGGTTATGGTAAGAATTTACACAACTATTCTTTCTCTTGGTTTCTAAGGAGCCATGAGTCATATAAACATGCTGCCTGACATATGAATGCATCTAGACCATCTCATCACTCAGGAGGTGCTAGACTCTATATCCTACAAACTGCTTTTATAGTTAAGAACGTCGCTGAACTTACCATAATTGTGGATGTAACAGACATGACAGTATGACACCTAGCATTATACTGCTTAGTCCTGACAATGTTATATTCTTTAAATATCTATCTCCTTCCTCTCTTTTCTGTTGATCTCTGTCTTCAATTTTTTATTGATTACTTAGTGGAGTTTCTTTAAGAGAGGTGTGGACAATGGAGTACCCCCACAGCAATACCTGCAGAGTACTACTAACACAAAAACATTAGCTTGTCATTACTTTGAGTTGGTGCTTCCTTAATCTACCATGCCAAGCTAGTCACATCCCCTATGTGACATTCAAGACCATGTTTGGCCATGTTGATTGGCATTCAGTTTCCTTAGCTCACTACCCTATGTGGATGTAAATGCAATTGCCCACCACCCGAATCCTGATGTTTTACTTTTCTACACAGCACCGATATATGTGCCTTTTCATCTCCATTTCTATGTAACATTTAGTAGAGCTTCAAAATAACTGCAGACAGATGGTCTTGAACAATTTGGTAGTCCCTCATGTCGGGACCTCTGATAACACATCACTTCCTCCTCCTTCTCTATGACTTCTGTTTCAAACAACTGTATGGCCTTTACAGGAAAGATTTTCTTTATGATATTTTGGTTTTCACACCTACTCATGCATCCTCCCTCATTTATATGCAGGTCAAACAAACACTTTCAATATTATGTCTTAGGATTAAGGGTTTATGCAATCAGTTGTGTCTCCAAATTGGAACTTTGGCATTTGGGAAATGTTGCACAGGTGAGTGGGGATTCAAGCTTACATAAGGTAAACTTTTTTGTACTTATTTTAATAATATTTTATATCTGCAATCACTTAATGTACTCTTTATGAGTATGTTACACTGTGCTTCTTTAATGAGAACATTACCTGTTTTTTCCACTCTAATCATCATCATCATCAACCCCCTTTTCCCCATTTTCTACATGGGGTCGGGGTATTGTGTTAACTGTTGCTATCTCTCTCCATTCAGTGCCGCACTCCTGCCTTATTCTACACTCATTCCTGATTGTCACAGATCTTCTCTCACACAATCCATCCACCTCTTTGCTGGGCATCCTTGTTTCTTCTTATCTTCTTCCTGCTTATCCTAAATCTTCTGCTTTTCCGCATGTGTCTAAACTACTGTAATCTGTTCTCTTTGATCTTTTCTTCAATTGGAGCTACTCTGGCTTCTGCTCTTATCCTCATTTCTTCAACTGTCCCACAGTTTGCAAGCTACCACCTTTCTCAGGCACTTCATTTCCATCACCACTAGCTTCCTCAACTGCTCTGCCTTTACTGCCCAGGTTTCTGTACCATACAGTAGTACTGGTCACACCATTGTCTTGTATACCTTACGTTTCTGCTTCTTTGGCATTCTTCTTTCATTCACTATACCTGAGACTCTATGCCAGTTGGCTGCCACCTTCTGATTCTAGCTTTGACCTCTTGATTCAGAGTTCCCTTCTCCTCAACCACCCCTCCCAGATACTTGAAGCTATTAACCTGTTCCACTATCTTCCCTTCTATCTCAGTCCTCAGCTTCTTCTGATTTCCCCAATTTGCTGCCATTACCGCTGTCTTATCTGTGCTTAGTTGTTTCCCATGTGCCTTCAGTTTTGCATTCCATTCCCCTATCCTTGGCTGAAGTTCTTGCTCAGAGTCTGTGTGTAATGCCACTTTTTGTACTCTAACCCTCAGCACCATTCTTATTTCCCATGATGCTCAGTTTACAGTTGACCGTAATAAAACACAGTATTGCTTTTCTGTGCTTCATTCATTCTAAGACGCATGCCTTGAGCACGAGCCCGTGAACATATAGACATCCATCACTATCATATGTCTATTGGGTTGGTAGGTGAGTTTCCTCCAGAATTGTGAATAATTATATAGTACAGGGCATCTACAATTCCATCTGCTAATTTTTTGAAGTAATATTTTCATAAAGGGAAATGTATCTGCTTTTTCTTCTGCTACCTATTCTGAGTTCACAGAGCAGAATACCTTTGGTAGAAACAGTTAAACCATCACAGACGAATGGCAACATGGTTACTCTGGAAGACAATTGTGCAGAATATGACACACTGTAATGCACAATGTAATATTGACAATGGATAAAATATATTTGTTGTTAAATGCAACATGAGAAATAAACATGGTCAGAGCAATGTTTCCTCACCCATAATCCCTGCCAAGGGTGGATTCTTCCTTGAAAACATATAATGATATTGTTTTATTATTATTTTGCTGTTCTTAAACTGCACCAATTATATGGTAAAAGAAAAAGACAGTATTGAGTTCTCTAGATATGGCATTCTTAGAGTTGCTAGTTCTGAATGCCTCATGAGAATCCTGTTATATCCAGACACTGTTTAATATTTTATCACTTATATTATAAAGAAATTCATAGCAGTGTTTTAATAGCTTATGCAAAATGATTGAAATAATAAATGTAATGGCTTTAACTAGCAGAGTTCATTAGAAGCATATTTATTAGTTTTCTTAAAAATATTTTTAACCTTTGACTGAATAGAAACAGTGAAGTATAATATAAGGTAAGGGGTATATTCCAGAATTTATATTCAGTTGGATAATCATTAAGGCATTTTGCTTACTGGCTTTAAAATATACATAACAGTGTTATGCCATGGAAACGTTGTGAAGGACAGAAGCATCTATATTTCCAAAATGCAAAAGAGGAAAAATCCAAATGCTGAATGATTGTTTTATTACAGATGTTACAATAGCTTTATAGATGTCAGAAGAAGCAATTTAATTATCAGTGTAAGCAGTGTAATTTCATGGGCATTTTCATACAGCCGCTGTGATACAAAAGCTCTTTTTGTGTGACTGTGGTGTTAGATTATATAAAGCATAAGGGATGTTGAAGTTGCTGGTTCTTATTTTGGGAATGTAGGTTACCAGCTTTTCTTCATTTCATGGCTGTGGAACATATTGAAGGTGGTTTATGACAGATTAAAGGAAATGCTATATAAAGCAAGTCTAAACCAAATTCTGAGCTTTCTAATTATGCATTAAACACATAATTACCCTGCTGAACTGAAGTAAACTTAGGAGTAGACACTATAACAACTCATGCTTGGGGCATTGCTGTTCACTGTACCTGCAATGTCACACACAATGTCCATGGCTTTGGAAGAAGGCTTATATGTTTCCATGTGCTACACGTACAAATAAGAAAGTGCACACGTCTTCCTTGGCAGTCACATTTACAAATCCTGATTCATACCTCTCAACCTATTAGCACAACAAATCTTGTCAAAGCTAACAATAATGGGGTGACAAAGGTCCAAAATCAAGTGCAAATTTTAAATATTGCTCTTATAAACTTAGAAAGTTGCTAGAAAAATAAATTTTATGTTAGCATGCATCTACTGAAGGATATGAAGCCTGAAACTCAAATGGCTGTCATTATTTAATGACTTCAGTCATCAATGATTTACCATAAAAACATACATTTTATGAAGAGCAGACCAAAAATATGAGGCAAAAATCGAGACAGTTGAGATTTATGTGCCGCTTCTTACAGATTCAGCATTTGCACTGCTGATGTTAGTAGAGTAATCATAATAACAACAAGAAAAGCTCTAATGGATGCCTCATATGTGACATATTCTAATTGATGCCTCATATATGGCATATTCTAATCCACCTCCTCAGTCATAAAAATTGATGTCAAACAATGTGTTGCCCACAAAAGTACTTAAAGAATAAGTTTAGGTATATGGTGCACAGTACAGTATAGCATGGTACAGTACAGTGCAGTATGGTATAGTACAGTGCAGTACAGCATGGTACAGTACAGCACAGTGCAGTAAAGTGCAGTAAGGTGCAGTACAATACAAATAAGTTATGTACTTACCACTACGCTCCATCTGTGTTGTCGATTTTCATTCATTCTTGACAGTTGGGAATTGGTTCTGATCTGTGGAACTGGCTCGGCTGTTATCCAGCTCGAACCGGCCAAAAACTCTCAAGCCAAGTCCCTAGCCATAATGCCCCTGTGTATATTACCTCAGATTAAGTTTGCAAATTACAGCAAGATGAAGTAGGTATAATATATGAAAGGAAGCCATGTCTAAGGTAAAAACCCCAATGCAAGCCCAGGACAAGGATATGATCCTCCAGGAAATCTAATGGAGGGAGTAGGAGGGTGGGATGTCAAGAATGAACGAAGATCAACAACACAGATGGAACGTTATGGTGAGTACATAACTTCTTTATCTGATGATGTCAATCTTTGTTTATTCTTGATAGATGGGACAGAGTCCCCAGCTACCTATACCCTGGGTGACCTTATGGATGGATATTCCTGAAAACCATATAGCCAAAGAATGCTCTTCCCCTGGAGACCATCTCCAATTTGTAATGAGTAATAAAGGTATGAGACATTGCCCAAGTTGCGGCCACACATATTTCATCCAGAGAGGCCTTGGAATGAAAATCAGCTGAAGTCGCAATAGAGCTGGTTGAGTGAGCCCTTACCGGTGGAGGTGTTTTACGATTGTTCTGTTCATAAATGAAGGTAACGCAACTCTTAACCATTTTGATAGGGTCACCATAGAAACAGGTTTACCAACCCATGGTCCTGAAAAAGAGACAAACAGTTGGTCTGAAGTTCTACAAATCTTAGTCCTGTCAAGATAAAATCTCATCTGTCTGTGGATGTCTAACAGATGAAGACAGTATTCGCCTTTGTTTGAGAAATTTGGAAAGAAAACTGGTAAATGAATGGACTGATTGATGTTTGACTCAGAGACCACCTCAGGAAGGAATGAAGGGTTAATCATCAAGAGCACTCTGTCTTTATGGAAGATTATGTATGGAGGTTTTGCACAAAGTGCCTGTATTTCTGAAACCCTTCTGGCAGAAGTAATGGCTACTAGAAAAAGAGTTTTCCAGGAAACAAAACTTGACGTGACAAGTAGCAGCTGGCTCAAAGGGAGGTAGCACTAAATACTGCAGAATGAATGTAAGATCCCATGGGGGTAATGGATCTTTGAATGGAGGTTTGATATGTAGAATTCCCCTAAGAAACACTTTGCATAAGCGATGGGAAATTAGGGTTGGACATTGCAACCATTGTGAAAATTAGAGGAGGCTGCTAAGGTAACTAATGGTTGATGCAGCTGCTCCCTGGTTGAAGAGGTTCACCAGAAAATCTAAACTTTTTTCAACCGGGGCTGAGAAAGGATCCAAATTACTCTTAGAAACCCAAATAGAAAATCTTTTCCATTTACTTGAATACAATTTCCTGGTGGATGATCTATTTGAAACCAGAAGAATGTTTCTGACAGGGAAGTGATATTAGATTGCCTGGTGACTAATGGAATTGGAGGAACCAAGCTGTGAGCTTGAGGGAGTGAAGGTCCGGGTGTGACAACCTTTGGGGGTGTGACAAATGATCCAGAACTGGGTCCAGAAACCAAGGTTGATTAACCAAGTGAGGCCATAGGAAGGGAACCCAAATTTGCCTGGGCTAGAATGAAGCAATGAGGATTACTCTGGATCTCAATCCTTGGACTTTCTTCAGAAAACAGGGAATGAGTGAAACAGGGGGAAATGCATAAGGGAGACTCAGGGCCCAATCTAGGAGGAGAGTGTCTCTTGGTGACTCTCCCTGTGAAGGGAGTAGGGTAAAGAATGTGCTGCACTTGTTTATGGAGGAGGCAAACAGGGCTCAGCAAGGCTCTTCCCATTGGTGAAATATTTGTTTTGCCACTTTGGGATTTAGAGACCACTCATGCAACAGTAGGATTTGTCTGCTCAACTTGTCCACTATAACTTTGGAACTTCCCGGGATGTGCATTGCCACAAGAAAGCGGTTGGATAATATCGCCTATTGCCAAATTCTGAACTTACCGACAGACAGGGTAGGATTTGGTTCCCCTTGTTTGTTGATGTACCAGACTACTGACATGTTGTCTGATTGGATTGCAACTGTTCCCAGTGGAAGAACATTCAGAAAGGCTTGCAATGCTAGGAGCACTGCTGTCATCTTCAGGACAATGATGTGCAAGTAGGCCTCTTGAGGAGACTGAGTGCTTTTGATTGTCTTTCCCAGATAATGCCCCCCACCCCATCTGAGAGGCATCCATGGTCACTATGGCCTTGGGTTGAGGGGGAACAAAGACCTGCCCCATAAGGATCTCTTCTAGCTCCATCCACCAAGACAGATCTTTCTTGCAAGTTTCCTTTATCAAGATCGAATGATTTAATGAGTAATTAAGGATGGACCATTGCGAGGCTAGAAGCCATTGAAGTATTCTCATGTAAAACCATGCCAAGGGAACTAAGGTGATAGCTACTGCCATAGAACTCATGGTTTGAAGAACAAGAAGAACGGGCACTTTTCATTTCAGTAAAATGGATTGGACTTGGCATCTTATCTTTTGTAGTCTGTGAAAGGGTAGAGAGACTATGCAAGAGACTGTATTGAGCCATGCTCCGATATACTCCACGTCTTGAGTGGGGAACAACTGAGACTTTTCATAATTCACTGTGAGGCTTATGGACTTGAAGATATGTATGATAAACTCTAGGTTTTGGATCAGTATATGCCTGGTGGGGGTGGTGAGGAGTCAGTCATCTAGATAAAGAAACACCTGGAATCTGTGTAATCTCATGTGGGCCATGATGGCTGCCATACATTTGGTGAACACCCTGGTGGCCATGGTGAGACTAAATGGCAGTGATCTGAACTGATAGTGACTGGCTCCCACCCAAAAGTGGGGAAACCTTCTTGAGTGCTTGTCTATTTTTATGTGATAATACACATCTTGAAGGTCTTTAGAGCACATCCAATCGTTTTTCTCTAGAAAGGGGAGAATAGATTGAACTGTGACCATCTGGAATTTTGTCAACTGGACAAACTTGTTTAGAAAACTGAGGTCTAGGATTGGACTCCAGTCCCCCATCTTTTTTGCCACTAAAAAGAATCTTGAGTAAAACCCAGATCCTAACTGGTCTGGTGGGACTTCTTGGATGACTCTTTTCTGCAGCAGCCTTTGTATTTCTTTGGCAGCTTAATCCCTCTGATGGGGTGGAATATCTTCTTTGAGAACATGGGGTTATGTTGAAGGGGGTACTGTAGACTCTGGCAATGATTTTCTGCACACAAGAATCGCATGTTAGTCAAAAGGCTGACAGGTGCAGAGAAAGTCTTCCCCCGACTGCTGCCAGACGTAAGCAACTGGGCCTCCTTTCAGGAGTGCTGATAGGGCTGTTCAGAAAAGGAATCCCTGGTCTCCTAGTTTCATGGGCCACTGCTGCCTTGGTGTTAGCGTCTTCCATCTGATCTCCCCCTCTGCCTTCAGGGAAGCTGGTGCCATGTGTGTCATGGAAAGTACCCTGTGACTTCTTGAACCACATTTTCTGCTCCTCTGATTCCTGGAGAAGGATCATTGATGGGTGGAAAAATTAATGCTCACAGCAGACAGGGTCTTACCATCCTTTTCACACATGGGTAGTGTGTTCTTTATTTTAGGGCCAAACAAGGAAGATCTGTCAAATGGAGGATTGATGAAGGAAGACTTGAAGTGCTCCACGACCTAAGTGCAAAGATCAATGAAGTATAGACCCACTTTCCAAACCTGTCCATTGTTTTAGACTCCCTGTTAGGAGGATGAACAGAAGGACTCTCGTCAGCTAGTTCTTTTTTAGTGGCAGCTGCCACCACCATGGCAACTACTGGCAAACCCTTCACCCAATATCAGTGGTCTTCTGGTAGAAATAATATTTTGTCAGGTCTCCAGAGAATGGGCTCTAGGATGTCAGGAGCCATCCAAGCCTGCCAAGCGATTAGCTTGATAAGGTCACCAGCAGGTAGGGACACCCAGGAGGTGGATGGTTGGGCACCAAAGGCTTGCAAGTACATGGTTTCCTCCAAGGATGTGTCTTGGGATTTCCAGTCACCCCTCTGTTTCAGAATTTCTAGGACATCTCCAATGGAAACATCCTTAGGGGGTGACCATGGGGAACCCTCCCCTTCATCAAAATCTGTGTCCTCCATGACAGATTCTTCAGGGGAATCTAGATGCTTCCTCTTGCATATCCTCTTTCAGAGTGGCTCCTCAGAAGAGGAGGGGCCCTGTAACTGGGCAACTTGAAGCTTTGGTACTCACTGTCCTGTTGTAGAAATTGGTGCCAACTCTGGACCAGAGGAAATGGAAATATGGCCTCCAATATGGGTGAGGCCAGCTGGGAGCCTGTGGAGGCTAAGGCCCTCTCCATAACCCAAAAGGAGGCACCTCCTGAAGAGGAGTGGGAGCCCAGAACTGAGAAGGACCAGCTCACAGCCAAGACCACACTTTGCTCTGAGGGACCACCCTCCAAGTTTAGAGCTAGGGAAGGACCCAAAACCATCAAAGTTTCTGGAATCATTTTGGCACCAATCCCAAACTAGGTGCCGACCCTGAAACCACAGAACCACCAGAGGGGTCTTGGCTCCTGAGACTCACATGGCTCCACAGTCAGAACCAACGGTATCAGAGCAACATCCAGTGCTGAGGCAGACACACCTAATGGCACCAAAGCAGCTGGCACTGGGGTACTGAAGTGCTGGGCTCTGAAACTGCAGTTGAAGTCGAAAGATAATTAGGAGTCCTGGGAGAAAATGTCCCCGATCCAGATAGGAGATGGACCTGAGAATGGGCAGGAATACCTCTGGCCAGCAACAGTTGATCCACCAACCTTATGACATCCAACTCTGAAAGACTCCTGGAAGACCGTACTGAAAAGGATGAAAGAGACTTTGGTCTTTCAGTGAATGGACTGGGTAGTTGTCCCATGTAGGGGTCTATAGGTGGGGAATATCTTGTCTGGGGGATTTCCCGTTTAGGCTTTGGCACCAAGAGGGTGGGCTATGGCTCTCTCAGTGCTAGTAGGCAAAGTACGTGCCAAGCCAGAACCTAAACAGGCTGATGCTGACAGGGGTGTTGATGGCACCATTGAAGTTGACTGTGCAGAGGAGGCACTAGCTTGATGTTTTGGGACCTCAGCTGTTGCTTCCTATGGGTGCAGAACTGAGGATTTACATTTAGGAGCCTTTGGAACCGAGGGTGAAGTTGATTTCAACAGGCTTTGCTTTTTTGGAGGATCTTGTTTTGAGTCTGCCAGGGACAAGGCTTTGGTAAAAGGGGATTTAAGTAAACATTTAAGTAAGAGCTTATTCTTGCACTCTGCTAAGGTTCTCTGACTGAACCCCTTACAGAAGTTGCAATCTAAATCCAGATAAGGTGCACCTAAGCAGTAGACACACGAAAGATGCCCATTGGAACTGAACATCTTTCTATCACAATCTTGGCAATGTTTAAATCCTGACATGCCTTTAGAGGGGTTATCAGATGAGGAGGTATGTTTATCAGACATGTCAAAGCTAGTCAAGGGTGAAAAACAAAAATACACACCCAATATTACAATCGTACACACACACACACACACACACACACACACACACACACACACACACACACACACACACACACACACACACAGGAACAAAAGGGGGAAGTAAAGAAGGAGACAAGATCTGCCAACAATGATAAATAAGATTACCTAAGGTAAAGGGGCAAGTACCAATGATTGTATGAAAGAAAAACCCAAAAAGGGTTAGAAGAAAAAGGGCAGAGTATATAACTATAACTATATATATATATATATATATATATATATATATATATATATATATATATATATATATGTATATATATATATATATGTATACAGCAAAAGAAAGGGGAGAATTAGGAAGGAGAAATTTTTAAAGCAATCTCAATAAAAGTAGAAATTAGAAAACAGCTGTGAGAAAGGCTGACACATCTTGCTGATAGAAAGGCAAACACGATCTTAGATAATATACACAGGGGCATTATGAGTAGGGACTTGGCTTGAGAGGTTTTGACTGGTGCGAGCTGTATAACGTCTGAGCCAGTTCCGAGGATTGGAGCTGATTTACAAATGTCAAGAATAAATGAAGATTGACAACATCAGATAGTATGTTACAATACAGTGCAGTACAGTATGGTACAGTACAGTGCAGTACAGCATGATACAGTACAGTACAGTATATTACAATACAGTGCAATACAGTAACGTACAGATCTGATGATGTTAATCTTCGTTCATTCCTTACTGATGGGTAATCGGTTCTGTCCTCAGAACCAAGCCGGCCAATATCAAGCTCACGCCAGCCAAAATCTCTTGAGCCAAGGTCCTACACAGAATTCTCTGCTCCCTGTTACCTCAGATTTCATTTGCCACGTTGCTGAACAGCCATGTCAAGCCACTCTCTCAGCTAAGTCTCTAATTTTTTGACAGTTTATATATTGTTATTATTCTAAAATTTTCTCAAAAGTTTATTGTAATATTTTCCTACCCTATCGCACACTTTAGACTCTCTCCCTCTAATCTTTTCACTTTATTACCCTCTTTTCTTACCTTGTGGTAATTCTCCATTACCATCACTGATATTCCTTCCTTTTTCTCTTTTTACCCTTTTCTTGGGTAGCCATTATTCTTCCTTTTGCTACTGTGCTTCTTCTCCACACCAGTTATGTTGGATAAGAAGAGTTCCGCTGGTTTCAAGGAGTGCAAGGATTGTGGCCATAAGTTACTGCTTTCCGATGGCCATGACTTATGTGTCTACTGTCTTAATGTCTCCCACTTGACTGTAGATCCTCCGTGTGGGATTTGTAAAAACTTCTCTACCAGGACTCAAAATGAGAGGAAGAATAAGTTAATTTTGAAAGGTCTCCTCAAGTCTCCTTTCTCTGAGGCTATTTCTGGGTCAGAGGGCTCAATGCCTCCTGTTAAACCCCACAAAAGGCATTCTTCCTCTTCTTCATCAAAGTCACTCCTTTCTTCTCCCTCTGGAGATTATAGGGAGTTGACTCACAAAAAGGTGAGATTGATTACTACTCCAGCACTGCCACCTGTGACCCTGTCAGCTCCAGGCTCAGCACCACCCCAAATGATCCTGATTGCAGCCATGTCTCCTTTATCAATATCGGTACTGGAGTTCCCGGTGCAGACAACTGCGGTTCTGACAGTTCTGTTGCAACTGCTAACAGCACCGTCAATACAGGTCAGTCCCCTTCAGCACCATTGGTACAATCACCTTCGGCTCCAAGTATGACTCTTCCGTACTCCATGGCTCAGACATTTTTGGCACCACCATGTACTTCGGTACAGTCCTTCTCGGCACCATCCTCATTGCTGGTGCAGACACTTTCCACTACGGCACTGTATTCTTCAGAGCAGACCTTTGTCTTTACAGTGCAGACACCTTCAACTACTATGGTGCTGACATCTTTGGCGCAGACCTTTCTACACCATTTTCTTCAGTGCAGACTTCCTCGGCTCTGAGCTCTGCACCTGTTGAATTAGCAAGGACCAAATATTTTCCTTCACTGGATCCTTTTGCATGCCGTCAGTATAGTACTTTCCTAGAAAGTCCAGAATTGCCATCACCCTTCTCCATGAGGTCAAACAAGAGTCTTTCTGAGCTGGATGTGTTGCAGATTGTTGACCAGTTGCTTGTGGCCAGAGGTCTCTCTCAACCATCGAAGTCCACGTTCCCTCATTCAGGTGAGCATATTTTTCCTCAAACCCCAATGTCTACTCCTCCTTTGACTTCCATTCAAGTTTCAAAGCCTATTACTCTGAGAGCAGCTTCCCTTCCTCCAACTCCAATAGTGGCTCTCACTTTGGAACCAGAGTCAGCCTTGTGGCCCTCAGTACACTGTGCATCAGGATCTTCTCAGGTCACTGGCTGTGCCATTGGGGAGGGCATTCCTGGCTCCACGCTGATTTTTTTCTATGGCACTTTCCAGGGAGGCTCTCTCTCTCTCTTATGGTTCATGGTCACATTGAGACTCCTGGTCTGGGGGTGGGCTCATCGGGATGGGTTGTGACCCTGGTTCTGAGGTTGTTGTGTTTGTTTCCAGGCTCCCATCCCTCCTTGGGTGGGCCAGCCTTCCAGGCCATGGAGAGGGCACTTGCCTCCACTGGCAAAGCTCATTCGTAAGAGTCATCTCCCCCCTCTGTGCCACAGCTGCTACAAGCTTCAACCCCCAGACACTGGGCACAAGAGCTTCAGCTCTCTCCTCTTCAGGAGACCCCCTCTTTGCAGTCTTCCCCAGAACCTCCCACTGCGGAAGCACCCCACAAAGCATCATGCAAGAGGAAGCACATGGACTCCACTGAGGAGTCACTGACTGAAGATACGGATTTTGATTACTGTGAAGGGTCCCCACGGTCACCCTCTGATGAGGTGTCCTTTTGTGACATCCTCGAGATCCTTAGACAGAGGGATGGATGGAAGCCCTCTAATCCTTCCTCTGAGGAATCTGTATTCCTGCAGGTTTTTTGTGCCCAGCCCTCTACCGCCTGGGTCATCCCACCTGTCGATGAGCTCATCCAGCTCATCGTGCAGTGCACATGGAAGGCTCCTGATACCATGGAAGCGATACGCAAGAGGCCTGACAAAATATTATCACCCCCCCCCCTTGTGGAGCACCCCCACTGGTCACATGGTCTTCCAGTAGATGCTATGGTGGTGGCAGCTGCTACTAAAAAGGATTTGGCAGAAGAGAGCCAAACTGTCCATCCTCCCAGCAAGGAGTCCCGGGTGATTGACAGATTAGGGAAGCATGTGTTTGCTTCATCGACCTTCGCCATAAGGTCATTGAATTATTTGGCACATTTTACCAGGCTTCAGCGAGATCTTATCAACCGGCTCTCTGAAACCTTGGCAGGAGCTGTTTCTGATGAAGTCTGTGATAATGTGGCTTCTCAGATAGCCACCCTAGAGTCCATTTCCAACTCCTCCATGTGTCTTATTTCTCATGCAATGGAAGGGGCAGCTAGAGTGGCAGAAGCAGGGATTGTCACCAGATGACATGCTTGGATGCACCTTTTTGACTTTGTGGACTGCTTTAAGGCTTCCTTCATGAATGCCATCATAGAGGCTGCTTCTTTGTTTGGCCCTAAAGTCAAGGATAAGCTGGCATGGTGTGAACAAGATGGCAAGACCTTGTTTGCCATTGGTGTCAGACACTCCACTCCTCAGCGATTCTATTCCAGAAATCAGAGGAGTGGAAAGATCTAACAAAAGAAATCACAGGGTTCTTTCCGGGATGCATGTGCCAAGTTTTCCTCTAGAGGCAGGGGGGGAAACTCCAATGGAAGATGCCACTTTCGAGGTAGAGGACGTCTGCGAAACCAGGATTCCAGAGATTCTTTCTCTGGCCAACCCTATCAGTGCTCCTGAAGCATTGCCCAAGTGCTTACCTCTGGAAGTGGTCAGGGGTCATTTTTCCTTGTAGCCCTCTGCCTGGCAAAAGATATCAACTGACTCTTGGGTACAATGGCTTATATCCAGAGTCTATCACATCCCCTTCCATCTTTGCCCACTCTCATCAAGAGTGTTACCTGATGTTCCACCCAGTCAAAGGGAAACAGCAGCACAAGAAATCAAAAAGCTGCTGCAAAAAAAGAGTCATTCAGACAGTCCCCCCAGACCAGATAGGATCTGGATTTTACTCAAGGTTCTTTTTAGTACCAAAAGAGATAGGGGACTGGAGACCAATTCTGGATCTCAGTACACTAAACAACTTTATAAAAACAGAGAAATTCCAGATGGTCATGTTTCAGACTATCCTTCCTCTTCTGGAAGAAGACGATTAGATGTGTTCTTTAGATCTTCAAGATGTTCCATATAGGAGCCAGTCGCTACCAGTTATGAACCCCGCCCTTTGGTGTCTCTACAGCCCCCAGAGTGTTCACAAAATGCATGGCAGTTGTTATCGCTCACTTGTGACTTCAAGGATTCCAAGCATTTCCATATCTATATGACTGGCTCCTTCCCACCCCCACCAAGCATCTACTGAAAAAAGCCCTGCAATATACTCTCTTAACAACTCAAAGCCTGGAAATCACTATAAACTGGGACAAATCCAACACAACCCCAAATCAGTCTTTGGAATTCATTGGGGTACTGTTGGATGTGCAAAATTGAACAGCATCCCTTCCAGAACACAAACGTCAGAGAATAAGACATCAAGTTCAACCACTGCTCTGTCACCGCAATTCCCCAGCTAGATCTGTACTTCAGCTATTGGGGTCAATGGCAGCTTCAATTACCATTGCTTCCCTAGCCAGACTCCACATGAGACTTCTTCAGTGGCTACTTCTCACTCAGCGGTGCCCTCTACAACATCCTTTGTCTTTTCAAATAAGTGTGACTCAAGAGATGCAAGCAAGATTTACTCCAGTGGACGTCTCAAAATCCCCAAAAATGGTCTCACCCTTTCACCCCCCCATCTACCGATAACCATGGTGACCACGGATGACTCCCTGATGGGGTGGGGTGAGCTATGTCAGTGAAACCCAGTCCAAGGCACCTGGTCAGAGACAGAGGCCCTTTTGCATATCAATGTCCTGGAACTGAGGGCAGTGCTTCTAGAGTTGCAAGCATTTCACTCCATCCTTCTGTCAGGGACTATTGCAATCCAATCAGACAACATGTCAGTGGTCTGGTACAACAACAAACAAGGGGGCACCAGATCTTACCTGTTATGCCGAGAGGCCTTGAGAATATGGCAATGGGTGATAGCTCACAACTGCTTTCTGATTGTAATGCACATTCCCAGGAACTCCAATGTGATAGCAGACAAATTGAGCAGGTGCATTCTATAGCCTCACGAGTGGTCCCTCAATCCTCTGATAGCAGCAAAAATCTTCCACCACTGGGGCCAGCCTTGCTGTGACCTATTTGCCTCCCCAACCAACTACAAGTGTAGTAACTACTTTGCCCTGATCCCACCTCGGGGACAGACACCAAGGGATGCCCTAGTTCATGCTTGGCCCTAGGGTCTTCTTTATGCCTATCCTCCTCTTTCCCTCATTTCCTGATTTCTAAAACATGACAGTTGAAAAGCAAAGTGATCCTCATTACTCCATATTGGCCACGACAGGTCTGTTTTCCCTTCCTCTGGCCTCATCTGCTAGATCAACCATGGATCCTCAGTCCATCACCAACGTCGATCTCCCATCCACAGGGTCTGATTCACCCCAATCTAACAACCCTAAAACTGACAGCTTGGTTTCTCCATTCCTATGATTGCCAGGCATGAAAACCTTTTGTCCTCTGTGCGCAATATTCTTATTGCATCTCATAAATCATCCACCAGCCTAATCTATCTTAACAAATGGAAGAGGTTCTCTCTATGGGCAGCAGATAAGCTAATAGACCCCTTGTCAGCCCCGGTCTTGGTGGTATTGGATTACTTATCACATCTTTTCCACTCTGGGGTGTCTGCCTCTACTATTCGTGTACATTTAGCTGCCATCTCAAATTGTCATATTAGTTTTCAAGATTCTTCACTTATGTCGCACAGACTCTGTAAGACTTTCTTGAAAGGGGTTATCCACCTAAAACATCCCTTTAGAGAACCCGTGCAACCTTGGGATTTGGCTTTGGTTCTGCAAGCTTTAACAGCTCCACCATTTGAACCTATCCTCTTTTGATATAAGATATCTCTCTTGGAAAACTTTGTTTCTGATTGCAGTCATGTCAGCCAGATGATTGTCAGAACTTTAGGCCTTATGCATCAAACCTCCCTATTTTATCTTCCAAAGGGACAGGGTATCACTGAGAACCAGTTCTACCTTTTTACCAAAAGTGGTGCCAGAGCGATCTATCAACCAGTCTATTGATCTCCTAGTGTTCTTTCCTAACCATTCTAACAAGGGAGAGTATTGCCTGCACTCCTTGGATGTTCATAGGCAAATATGATTTTATCTGGCAGAACAAAATCTACCCGTAAATCAGACCAACCTTTTCTGGCTTTTTCTGGACCCAGACGGGGTCATCCTGTATCAAAAGTTACATTGGCTTCATGGTTGAGAAATTGTATCACATTTATCTACAACAAAAACACATAGGAAGCAATTTACTTAACATTGAATGTGTGATAAGAGACCTTGAGACCCAGGTAGATGGTAGTCTCTCCTTTGATAGTCACATCACCACAGTAGTCAGGAAGTCCTTCTATGTGGCACACCTCATCATAAAAGGATTCTCATCCAGGAAAAAAAAGGTCATTGTTCCTCTGTACTCTACACTCATTAGACCCATTATAGAGTACAGCCCCTTTAGGAATGTACCTCACAAGACATCCGCAGCAGCTGGAAAGGCCACAGAAGTACCTCACAAAGAGGATTACTGGCCTCAAACAAATGCCCTACACTGACCATCTCAAAAAACTCTAGCTTTACTCCACAGCATATCGCCTACTCCGAGGTGATCTCTGTCTAACATTTAAAGATATGTCAAACCCAGAGCTGTTGGACATACACCTAAAGAAATCCCAATCTATCCAAGCTACACGCTCTAGGGACCTAAGCCTTGTCACCACAATAAACAGGACATGCTGGAGGGATAGATTCATGTCCCAGAGACTTCCCATACTCTGGAACAGGCTACCCATCTATGTCAAGCAAAGTTCTTCATTAGCACTCTTCAAGAAAAATCTTGATGAGTGGATGGGAAATAGGAAATACAACCAGGGGATCACTTCTGTGTCTCTGCTCAACAGTGGCACAGAAAAATAACTTTCTTGGGTGGCGTAAGCCAGGGAACCTTGTTGGCTAGGCTTACGTAGGCTCTTGGGCTGATAGCCTAGTACCTACCTATGAACCTATGAACAATCTCACCTTGACTCATAGAGTCAAAGCACAAGATCTGTGGCAACTTTAGCAGCTTTCAATGCTAAGGCTTCCCTCAATGATATTTTCTCAGCTGCATAGGTTCATAGGTTCATAGGTAAGTACTAGGCTCTCTGCCTGAGGGCATCTATAAGCCTAGCCAGAATGTGTTGGCTTTCACCACTCCCTTTGATTAGTTCCCTGTGCCTTGGTCAATCAGAGCCATTAGTTCCATGTATCTCTGTCCAGCAGAGCTACTGCAGTTATCCCGGGTTAAAATTTCTGTTTCCCTTCCACTCGTCAAGGTTTCTTTTGAAGAGTGTTAGTGAGGGGCTCTGCCTAATGTAGATTGGAATCCTGTTCCAAAGCATGGGGAGTCTCTGGGACAGGAATCTATCCCTCCAGCACTTCCTATTTATCATTGTGATGAGGTTTAGATCCCTAGAGCATGTGGCTCTTGTGGATTTGTTTTTTTTTTAGGTGGAGCATATCCATCAATTCTGGGTTGGACCTGGCCTTGTATGTCAGGCAGAGATCACCTCTGAGTAAGCAGTATGCAACCAAGTACAGCTGGAGTTTCTTCAGTCAGGCTGCATAGGGCATATGTTTGAGGCCAGTAATCCTCTTGGTGAGGTACTTTTGTGGTCTTTCCAGCTGTTACATGTGTCTTGTAAGGTACATCCCAAATGGGGCATTGTACTCTATGATGGGTCTGATGAGTGACGAGTAGAGGGGCACAATAACCTCTTTTGTTCTAGATGTGAACCCTTTTGTGATTAGGTGGGCAACATAGAAGGATTTTCTAACCACCTTGGCAATATGATTATCAAAGGAGAGATTACTATCTACTTGGGTTCCCAGATCCTTTATTACATTTTCTGTATTTAAGGGACTACCACGTATGTGGTAGTTTGTGGTAACTTTGTTTTTTCCAAAGGGGATGATTATGCACTTTTTTGCATTTAGCTTGAGGCCATGATTTTGACACCATGTATCCATCTCAGTGAGACCCTTCTGGAGGATGTCTGTATCAGCTGGAGAGTCAATTATAGCCCCTAGTTTGCAGTCATCTGTGAACTTGTTCAGCCATAGTCCTCCTGTGCTTGCCTGTACCTCTGAGAAGTATATACTGAACAGGAGGGGTCCCAGGACTGAGCCCTGGGGGACGCCACTTGTAACTGGTTTCGAGTCAGACCTAGAGCCTGCAACTCTCACCGTGTGGGTTCTATCCATGAGCCAATTGGCAACCCATCTCATGATGTAAGGGTTTATGTTCAGGCTGGTAAGCTTGTCTATAATACCAGAATGGGGAATGGTGTCAAAAGCCTTTGCGAGGTCTAGGTAGGATGTGTGGACCTCCTTTCCCTCGTCTAAAGCCTTGTTAACTGTCTCAAAGATGTCCACCAGGTTTAGGAGGCATGATCTGCCCTTAACAAAGCCAAATTGAGGAGGGTCCAATGTTTGAAGGTTTCCAATGTCTCTGTTAATGATTTCCATGATGATGCACTCCATAGCCTTGCAGACCAGGCTAGTCAGGCTTATAGGGTGATAGTTTCTAGGGTCCGTTGTGGCTTCACCTTTGTGGAGCAGGATAACTGTTGCTGTGCACCACTCTATGGGTACGTAGCCTGTAGAGAGGCTGAGTTTGAACAGTGTATTTAGGTGAGGGGTTAGTTCATTTTGGAGCTCATGTAAGACACCGCCTAGGACAATGTCTGGTCCCAGTGAAGCTGTATTTTTGGCTTTGGATTGGGCTGTTTTAACCTGTGTGGTAGTGATTGCCGGGGCACTACATTATTATGGTATGGTTATGGGCCCTTTAGGGTGAGAGGGGGGTGAAGTTTGCACTAAACCTGTCTGCCAGAATGTTGGCAATATCAGTCGGTTCAGTGTATTTTGTGCCATTCTGCACTAACTCAGAGCAGATCTGAGAGTTTCCACTTAGGACATAGCTAAAAAATGCTTTGTGGTTATCTTTGGAGCCCTTGGCAATTATTCTTTTGAAGCTTGCCTTGGATGATTTTATGAGGGATGTCTTTCCTTCTTTGGATTTTACTCTTTTCTGCACTAGTTTCCTCCTTCTATTGTATAGCTTGTTTATGGCAGGGGTTCACCAGACTGGTTTCCTTTTCTTGGAGGAGTGAGTCTTGGTTTTGCTTGGGATAGCACGATCCATGCATTCTTGCAGGTGCTCATAGAGTGCCTTTGTAAGGGATTCAGCAGCTTGGACAGTGTTGTCCTTTAGCATGGGGGCTGTGAACCTTTCCACCTCGGTCTTAAGTAACGTGAAGTTTGCTTTTGAAAAGTTTTTCACGGTGGCTTCCTTGACCGGGGATGGGAGCGGAATGTGGATATCCAGAGTGATTAGTCTATGGTCTGATCTAACCAGTGAGTTAGGCAACTTGGGCCAAACCTCATACTTTTATTCTTCATTACAAGTTGGACTTGACCTCCAGAGGTAGTGCTTCCTTTGGTTCCATGGTGCTCAGGAATGTCCTTCCATGAGGGCCACCCAGGAATACAGGTAGCTGGGGATTCTGTCCCATCAGTAAGGAATGAATGAAGTTTAACAACATCAGATAAAGAAGTTATGCCTTACCATAATGTTCCATCTGTGTTGTTGATTTTCATTCAGTTACTACTTCCCACTCTCCGTCCCCCATCCGGAGGTTCTTGGTTGATCTTGTATACTCCTTTCTTGTAGGTCTGTTATGACCAGAGGAAGCCTCTACTTTTATCTGTCAACTTGCAAACTCGATCTGAGGTAACAGGAAGCAGAGCTTTCTGGGTAAGACCTTGGTTCGATAGTTTTTGGCTGACGCGAGCTTGATATTGGCTGGCTTGTTTCCAAGGACAGAACCGATAACTCATCAGTAATGAATGAACAAAGATCAACAACACAGACGGAACATTATGGTAAGACATAACTTCTTTTTCAGTGCAATATGGTACAGCACAGTGCAGTACAGCATAGTACAGTACAGTCCAGTATGATACAATACAGTGCAGTAGAGCATGGTATAGTGCAGTATGTTACAGTACAGTGCAGTACAGCATGGTACAGTACAGTGCAGTATGGTACAATACAGTGCAGTAGAGCATGGTATAGTGCAGTATGTTACAGTACAGTGCACTACAGCATGGTACAGTACAGTGCAGTATGGTACAATACAGTGCAGTACAGCATGGTACAGTACAGTGCAGTATGGTACAATACAGTGCAGTAGAGCATGGTATAGTGCAGTATGTTACAGTACAGTGCACTACAGCATGGTACAGTACAGTGCAGTATGGTACAATACAGTGCAGTACAGCATGGTACAGTACAGTGCAGTATGGTGCAGCACGGTGCAGTACAGTGCATATACCCAAACTCCATTCCATTTCAACAATATGCAAAGTAAACAGACAAGTTCTTTGTAGAACAATATAGACACACACCCGTGCGCACGTGTGTGTGTGTGTGTGTGTGTGTGTGTGTGTGTGTGTGTGTGTACACACACACACACACACACACACATATATATATATATATATATATATATATATATATATATATATATATATATATATATTAAGTATTTCAGCAAATATATGAGGTGGAAGTTCCCCTAATGAGCTGTTATTCCAAATCATGGAACATATAATGTGTTCTAGCCTCATTAATAATTTATCTAGCTTTTCTATAACTAAATATTTCTAGAGTTTCTGTGATTTAAAAAGCTTGTTTCAGCTACATATTGTACTTATTTTACTGCATGCACTTTAACAAAGTCGTTTTTTGTTTAAATTACCTGTCTAACTTTTGTAGACTACACACTCAAGTGTGATAGCCATTTCTGTGCATTTAAAGTGTTTTTTTATTGTATCTGCTTTATTTTCTGAAAAAAAAATAATAATATACTTGTTTTCCCACCTTTCTAAGCTAGTATAGCCCAGTTTTCGGGTTAGTGCTGAATTCAGGGCTGTGTTACACGTTTCTGTGTTTGCCCATACCTTACTTGGAGAGAAGGAAGTTTCTCTGTTCACTGTGAGAGAGGGAGATTTGAGCAGCTTATCTGTCCCTGGAGGAATGGTTTCAGCCCAAAAATTAGTAGTTTATTGGCCATTTTGGGCTAATTTCTATCTCTTTTATTTCCCTGCTATAAAACCCACATTTGCAAGGTTTTTGTGCTAGTATAAAGCTCAGCAAGCTCCTGTCTGGTGCCCTGCAGAGTTCTACAGCATCAAAGAGACAAAAGAGAGATGTTGGAGTGATTAAGTATATTTTTTCTGCATTTTCTTGCTACCTTTAGCTAATTCCACCTAAAACGCCAATTTTCTAGAGTTTCTGTGATTTAAAAAGCTTGTTTCAGCTACATATTGTACTTATTTTGCTGACTTTGCCAAAGATTCCAAAGACAACTACAAGGCATTCTATAACTATGTCAAGAATCTAAATGGCAATGCTCAGATCTGCTCTGAGCTAAATCAGAATGGCATTAAATATACTGATCCCAAGGATATTGCCAATATCCTGGCAGATCGATTCAATGCCAACTTCACCCCCCTCTCACCCCCTAAATGGCCCATCTCAATACCGGAAGATTGCCAAATTTCGGTAATAACGGCCACACAGGTAAAAAACACACTCTCCAAAGCTAAGAATACAGCATCCATGAGACCAGATGACATCCTAGCTGTGTACTACATGAACTACAATATGAACTGGCACCTCACCTAAGTGTCATGTTTAATCATAGCCTCACCTTAGGTACCGTGCCCACTGAGTGGCGCAGAGCTGCAGTTATCCCACTCCACAAGGGGGAATCCACCTTGGATCCTGGGAACTACCGTCCCATCAGTCTGACGAGCCTTATCTGCAAAGCCATGGAGCGTATTATCATGGAACTTATAAACAAGGACATTGGCAACCTTCAAACACTGGACCTCACCCAGTTTGGATTTGTGAAGGGCCGATCTTGTCTCCTGAACCTGATTGACTTCTTCGAATCAGTCTCCAGAGCCATGGACAAGGGTAAGGTGGTCCACACAGCCTATCTAGACCTTGCCAAGGCCTTTGACACCATCCCCCACTCTGGAATCATAGTAAACTTACTAAGCTGGGCATTAATCCCTGTTTACTGATAGAACCCACACTGTAAAAGTAGCTAACTCCAAATCCAGCTCCAGACAAGTGACAAGTGTAGTACCTCAGGGTTCAGTCCTGGGACCGCTCTTGTTTGGCATCTACTTCTCTGAAGTACAAGCCAACACTAAGGGACTCTGGCTAACAAAGTTTGCAGATGACTGAAAACTGGGAGCCATTATTGAATCCCCAAATGATGTGGATACTCTACAAAAGGGCCTTACAGAAACAGATGCTTGGTGCCAGAGCCATGGGCTGATGTTCAGTGCCAAGAAATGTATAGTTATCCCCTTTGGGAAAAAACATGTACCCATGAATTACCATATAGGTGGCAGTACACTAAACACCAAAAGTGTGATAAGACACTTAGGGACACAGGTGGACAGTGGTCTCACCTTCGATAACCACATCGCCCCAACAGTCAGGAAATCCTTCTATGAGGCACACCTCATCACTAAGGGCTTTTCATCCAGAATAAAGGAGGTTATTGTCCCACTGTACTCATCCCTCAATAGACCCATTATAGAATACAACACCCTATTTGGTATGTGCCTGTCAAGACATCTGCAACAACTGGAAAGGCTGCAGAAATACCTCACTAAAAGAATCACAGGCCTAAAGCAGATGCCCTATGCTGACCACCTTATAAAACTCCAGTTATACCCTGTTGCATATCGTCTACTCAGAGGCGATCTCTGCTTAACATAAAAGGCCATGTCAAACCCAGAGCTGCTGGACATGCTACATTTAAAGAAATCCCAATCCCTCAGAGCCACATGCTCCAGGGATCTAAACCTTGTCGTCACAATAAACAAAACATGCTGGAGAGATAGGTTCTTGACCCAGAGACTCCCCAAACTCTGGAATAGATTGGCCATACATGTCAAGCAGAGTGCCTCTTTGGCCCTCTTCAAAAGGAACCTTGAATATTGGATGGGAGAAAGGAAATTCACCCCAGGGATCATGTCAGTTGCCCTGCTAGACAGGGGTCCAGGGAAGTAAATAGTGTGGGAAGAAATAGCCAGGGAATTGTTATGGCCAGGCTTGTATTGGCCCGAGGGCTGATAGTCTAGTACTAACCTATGAACCTATGAACTTATGAACCTGCACTTTAACAAAGTTGTTTTTATGTTTAAATTACCTGTTTAACTGTTGTAGGCTACACACTCAAGTGTGATAGCCATTTATGTGCATTTAAAATGTTTTTTTGATTGTATCTGCTTTATTTTCTGAAAAAAAAAAAACAAAACAAAAAAACAAACAAATATACTTGTTTTCCCGCGCCTTTCTAAGTTAGTATAGTCCAGTTTTCAGGTTAGTGCTGAATTCAGGGCTGTGTTTCAAGTTTCTGTGTTTGACCATACTTTACTTGGATAGAAGGAAGTTTCTCAGTTCACTGTGAGAGAGGGAGCTTTGAGCAGCCTATCTGTCCCTGGAGGAGTGGTTTCAGCCCAGAAATAAGTAGTTTATTGGCCATTTGGGGCTAATTTCTATCTCTTTTCATTTCCCTGCTAGAAAACCCACATTTGCAAGATTTTTGGGCTAGTATACAGCTTACCAAGCTCCTGCCTGGTGCCCTGCAGCATTCTACAGCAGCAGAGAGACAAAAGAGAGACTTTGGAGTGATTAAGTATCATTTTTCTGCCTTTTCTTGCTGCCTTTAGCTAATTCCGCCTAAAACGCAGATTTTCTAGAGTTTCTGTGATTTAAAAAGCTTGTTTCAGCTACATATTGTACTTATTTTACTGCCTGCACTTTAACAAATTTGTTTTTGTATTTAAATTACCTGTTTAACTGTTGTAGGCTACACACTCAAGTGTGATAGCCATTTATGTGCATTTAAAGTGTTTTTTTGATTGTATCTGCTTTATTTTCTGAAAAAAAAATAATAATATACTTGTTTTCCCAACTTTCTAAGCTAGTATAGTCCAGTTTTCAGGTTAGTGCTGAATTCAGGGCTGCGTTACAAGTTTCTGTGTTTGCCCATACCTTACTTGGATAGAAGGAATTTTCTCTGTTCACTGTGAGAAAGGGAGCTTTGAGCAGCCTATCTGTCCCTGGAGGAGAGGTTTCAGCCCAGAAATTAGTAGTTTATTGACTATTTTGGGCTAATTTCTATCTCTTTCATTTCTCTGCTATAAAACCCAAATTTGCGAGGTTTTTGGGTTAGTATACAGCTTACCAAGTTCCTGCCTGGTGCCCTGCAGTATTCTACAGCAGCAGAGAGACAAAGAGAGACTTTGGAGTGATTAAGTATCATTTTTCTGCATTTTCTTGCTGCCTTTGGCTAATTCTACCTAAAACGCCGATTTACAGTTTCTGTGATTTAAAAAGCTTGTTTCAGCTACATATTGTACTTATTTTACTGCCTGCACTTTAACAAAGTCATTTTGTGTTTAAATTACCTGTTTAACTGTTGTAGGCTACACACTCAAGCGTGATAGCCATTTCTGTGCATTTAAGGTGTTTTTTTGATTGTGCCTGCTTTATTTTCTGAAAAAAAAAAACAAACAAAAAAATATATACTTGTTTTCCCACCTTTCTAAGCTAGTATAGTCCAGTTTTCAGGTTAGTGCTGAATTCAGGGCTGTGTTACAAGTTTCTGTGTTTGTCCATATCTTACTTGGATAGAAGAAAGTTTCTCTGTTCACTGTGAGAGAGGGAGCTTGAGCAACCAATCTGTCCCTGGAGGAGTGGTTTCAGCCCAGAAATTAATAGTTTATTGGCCATTTTGGGCTAATTTATATCTATTTAATTTCCCTGCTATAAAACCCAGATTTGCATGGTTTTGTGCACTGGGCAGCGCTGGTTAGCTAGGGTATAACTATTCCCGGCTCCACAAAGTCTACTCTTTAATTTTTCCCTTGGAACTAGACAAACTTTCAACTTAAGCACTCCAACCATTCACTTCTCATCCCGGCACTTGCTCAAAACTCATAGCAATCACTAATAAACCTTAGCATTATCCCCCCTATACTGTAAAGAAGGGCAAGGATCTCTATTCGACCTTATGAGCCAATCAGTAAATCAGTTCACTGTACTTACCCAGGCATGTCCAAAGGGCAGTTTCATGTGTACTCTCTGGTCCAACTGGTGAATCTGGGCATTTTGAGGCAATGTTACTATTGCCTCATGTACACAGACAACCCTCTCCTCCTTCCACCAAACACTAATACATACGAGAGATGCAATTATACAGCCAAACTGGAGGCTAAGCTCTCTCAACCCAAGACTGGACCAGGCAGTCAAGAGTAGAAGGGAATTACTTGCATCACTCCACCAGTCTCACAAAGGCCTATGAAATCAGCAATGGCAAAAAATACACATAAATACAAGAAAATATTCTCAGATGCTCTAAATAAAGATCTAAAAAAGCAACAGAGATCTCCAAAGCAGACATCCAAGCAACCTCCACCCCCCCCAACACAAACCATGAAACACATACTTCACAAAACCAGTGTGCCATGCAATCACAGCCCTTAAGGCAATATAACATATCCAACACACTAGTAATAGGTGACTCTATAGTCAGGCACACTGACGTCCCACTCACTAGGCTGAACAAGGAGAAGGTTACTGTTAGCTGCCTGTTGGGTGCCAGGATCCACCACATAACACAAGCACTCAGGTCAGTCCAGAACAAGTACAAATATGACTCGTCATTGTCCAGGTTGGTGTGAATGACCTGAGCTGTTCCTCCCTGGACTACATGAAAAGAGACATGGAGGAGCTCTCTGATAACGTAGTCCAGGCTGGTATGACCCTGACCCTGAGTAACATCCTGCCCTCAACAAGAATGATACCATGATATAGAGAAAAAAATTATCAATTTCAACAATTGGCTAAGCTTATGGTGTCATTCAAAGGGGATCCAGTGTCTGTCAGCCTGGGATAACATGCTCAACAAGCCACGCTGCTTCACTAGAGATGGCTTGCACCTGTCACCCTTAGGCTTTCGAATACTGGCCAAGGCTTTTGCCACCCCATAGTGCCTTTTTTAGGCAAGGCTCAAAAGACAAACCCACCACCGTAAATAGCACAAGTAACAAAAAACTGAGGGTAATGCTACTCAATGACAGAAGTCTAAACCTCAAAATGCACACACTCAAGGCACTCCTCAGTATGGAGAAAATCGATATATGTGCAGTAACAGAAACCTGGTTTAAGGCTCTACAGAGCACCCCAGCACTGCCAGGCTACAACTCATACCATACATTTTGGCCACAAAATCCGGACCCAAATACAAATGGTGGGGAAGTATTAGGTTCCTAGGTTAATACTAAGCTAACTGCTCTTGCAAGCCATTTTAAGCCTAGCCTATTGTCCCTTGTGAGACTCAAACCCTTCACCTTGTGCTTGCAAGGCAAACACCTTAACCATTAGGCCACCCTCCCAACCCTAACCATATTTATCAAGAATACCAGCACCTCCAGGTTAGTGGAACAGCATGATGCTTCAGAGATCATCCACATGCAACTAACAATGGGCAAAACTGCTATTCAAATTATAGCTTGCTACAGATCACCCACCATGTCCCAGGAACCCCCACTCTGCATTCCTGGAAACACTGGAAAATATAAAGGTCCTACCAAACACCCTGATATTGGGTGATTTCAATTACCCAAACATTAACTGGGAGAACTACTCAAGTACAAACTCCCTTGCCCAACATTTCCTAAAATTTATAAACTCAAATGCCCTGGATCAACTGGTTAACACCCCCACCAGCGGTGACAGCATATTGGACCTGATCATCACCAACATGCGCAACCAGTGTTCCACACCAGACGTCAACCCCTCGTTGGTTAGATCTGACCTTAAACCATACCTCTCAACCGTACCGAATTTCTCGGCGAATACTGGTTTTGAGGGCAAAATATTATGGTGCCACGAATTCCCGCATGGCCCCTTTAATTTCCAAATTTCGTGGGTTTTCTTTTTTTACTCCTGACGTCATCTCGTGCAGGGCATGTGCAATCACATCAGCTTCTGCCAGCCGGTCTATGTTCAGATCAGGCAGTGCACAACACACCTTTCTTCTCCAGCTCCTCCTTCAGGTAAAAAATGTAAACACTTCTTTTAATGTCTGAAGGCATTGGTGTACTATATTCTTAATGGCATGGCACACATTTGTGTCTGAGTCTACATTTTAGAGAAACCTTTACTTTACGGCTGTGTGTGAGTACATTTTAGAGAAACAGTGTACTATGTTATTAATGGCACTCATTTGTGTGTGATTACATTTTTTGATGCTTAACAGCTGCATCCTGCAACTTGCAAGCAGTATGTTTGAAATGGCAGGAGAAACAGAAACTTTAAGTTCGTCGTCAGCAGGCATTTGCGATTACATTTTAGTGCTTAACAGCTGCAGCCAGTACTTTTGAAATGGCAGGAGAAACATAACGTGATTACTTTTAACTCTGCTTATTTACTGTTTAACTTTCATTATCTTTCACTGCTTAACTGTGCTTAAGTTAATGGCATTATCCGTGTCTTAAATTTACTGGCATTACTGCTTTATTGGCTGAGTTGTGTGTATGATAGCTTGGCAGAAGAAAAGGGAACTTCTGATTACTTCTAACTGTGCTAGCTTAACTTTAACTTTATGCTTAACTTTACTCTCGTCGTCAGCAGGCATTTGTGATTGCATTTTGGTGCTTAACAGCTGCAGCCAGTACTTTTAAAATGACAGGAGAAACATAGCTTATTAGCTTCTTAACTCTGCATAACATTAATGGCATCATCCGTGTCTTAAATTTACCGGCATTACTGCTTTAATAGCAGAGTTGTGTGTGTGATAGCTTGGCAGGAAAAACGGAAACTTCAAGTGATTACGTTTAACTGTGCTAGCTTAACTTTAACTTTATGCTTAACTTTACGTTTGTCATCAGCAGGAATTTGTGATTACATTTTGGTTCTTAACAGCTTCAGCTAGTACTTTTGAAATGGCAGATGAAATGTAATGTGTGATTACTTTTATCTCCACTTATTCACAGCTTAACTTTTAGTATCTTTCACTGCTTACCTGTGCTTAATGTTAATGGTATCCTGGCATATCCACTGCTAACTTTCTTGTAACATTGCACATTGCCTTCTTTGCTTGCTGAAGACATGTTACACCAGGTTTATAATTAAATACTTGCTGGTTCCAATGCCTAGAGGGACAGAGCCTTGTCTATGATCCAGATGACTTGGATTGGACAAGCAGCTCAAGAACTGGAGAAGATGTATGAGGGGGAGGTGGAAAGACAGAGGGAAAGAGAATGGGAGAAGGGGAGGGAGGGATAAAAAGAAACAGAGGGAGATTGGAAGGGATAGAGAGCAAGAGAAATGTGGTTTTGTCTGCTGACCTCTCTCAGGGAGGAGGGATGAGGATGTATGTGTTATGGGTATTCTTTCCATTGCAGTCCTTTATTTGTAGATGAATTAAAGAAATATAGTTTTTTGCTAACAGCAACCTCATCATTAGTTGCAGATCTCTTTAATGTGAAATTATTTAGATGACTTTTATGTCTGCAGATATTGTGCATATTTACCGATTCTGATAGATTATAGAAGTTTGAGGAGATTTTTATGAGAAATGTTCTGAATTGGGGAGTTTTGTCATTATTGGTTCATGCATTTTGTTTCATTGCTTACTGGAAAAATGTTCAAAACAAATTTAAAACTTGCTATAACAGGTGTGCTGTATTATACAAGGAATATAATTTAATACAATCAGGAAGGTGTATCAAAGAATGCATGCATGTTTCGTGTGCAGGGGGTCTGTGATTTGAAAACAGCCCAAAGGTTATCTTTATCCGCCACTGGCCATATGCATTTTCTTTGAATGTGGGTTTCAATGAATTTGAGTTTTCAAGGGCAGAAAAGTTTTAACGCCAAGCCTGTTTTCATTGTGTGACTGTATCGCTTTAAGTAGAAGATGTCTTAGTGTCTGTGCTATAAATTAAAATGTTAAATAAAACTTTTAAATGAAATCCAAATAATCATTGTATAAGTAAAGCAGTATGCACATTAGTGTTTATGGAAAATGAGGCGGGATAGCCAAGTAATGGGACATTGGAATAGCTGCAGGGGGAGGGAGGACTGTGTATGGGGGGTCCCATTCGGCCATGATTTTGTGAGGGGGGGAAGGGCTGCAACCTCAAAGACATCCCTGTGTAGCACAAACACTAGCGACACCACTGATCAGTAGGCCATGGAGAATGACTTTCAGAGGTCCTAGAAAACTGTAAAATTCTTTTTTGCTAAAATTAGAATATTGGCTACCAGAAAATGCCCTACTTTTACCACAAAACCCACATGTTGCATGTCACCAAAAACAAAATCCTAAGGTTCATCATCTTCACCCTTCCCAGTGAACATCATTGCTACACATTTAAAAAAAAATAGTTACCATTTACTACAGGGTCTGACGAGCCACGTTTTGGTTGTCCATTCTTTAGTTTGCATTTAAAAGTTGGTATCCTACAATTCCACAGGAATGGGCGGAGTTACATAATTAGGCATGTAAATTTTATATTAATCAGTGTACAGATTAGTACCTATTTTTCATAAGCCTTTGTCCAGATTTTTGATGTTTCCAGGTTGAGAGGTATGCCTTAAACTAATCACTCTGGATATCCACATTTCGCCACCACCCCCAGTCAAAGAAAAGACCATGAAAAACTTTTCAAAAGCAAACTTCACGTTACTTAAGACCAAGGTGGGAAGTTTCAAAGCCCCATGCTAAAGGATAACACTGTCCAAGATGCAAAATCCTTTACTAATGCACTCTACGGGCACCTACAAGAATGCATGGATCATGCTATCCCAAAAAAAACCCCAAAACTCACTCCTTCAAGAAAAGGAAACCAGTCTGGTGGACCCCTGCCATAAACAAGCTATACAATAGAAGGAGGAAACTAGTACAGAAAAGAATAAAATCCCAGGAAGGGAAGACATCCCTGATCAGTATCAGCAAGAAACTACGTTCCCTAATAAAATCATCCAAGGCTAGCTTCGAAAGAAAAATTGCCATGGACTCCAAAGATAACCACAAGGCATTCTTTAGCTATGTCAAGAATCTAAGTGGCAATTCTCAGATCTGTTCAGAGTTAGTGCAGAATGGCACAAAATACACTGAACTGACCGATATAGCCAACATCCTGGCAGACAGGTTCAGTGCAAACTTCACCCCCCTCTCACCTCCAAAAGGGCCCATAACTATACCAGAAGAATGTAGTGCCCCTGAAATCACAGACATTCAGGTTAAAAAAGCCCTCTCCAAAGCCAAAAACACAGCATCGATGGGACCGGACAGTGTCCCAGGCTGCGTCCTGTTTAAACTCAGCCTCCCCACAGGCTAAGTGGCGCACAGCAACAGTTATTCTGCTCCACAAAGGTGGAGCCACAATGGACCCCGGGAACTATCACCCTATAAGCCTGACTAGTTTGGTCTACAAAGCTATGGAACACATCATCATGGATTTCTTTGACAGAGACATTGGGAACCTCCAAACACTGGAGCCTACCCAGTTCAGCTTTGTTAAGAGCAGATCATGCCTCCTAAACCTGATGGACTTCTTTGAGACAGTTACCAAGGCTATAGATGAGGGAAAGATGGTCCACACAGACTACCTAGACCTCGCAAAGACCTTTGACACCATTCCCTACTCAAGTAGTATAAACAAGCTCACCAGCCTGAACATAAACCCCTACGTCACAAGATGGGTTGCCAACTCGCTCAGGGACAGAACCCACATGATAAGAGTTGCGGGAGCTAGGTCTGACTCTAAACCGGTTACAAGTTGCATTTCCCAGGGCTCAGTCCTAGAACCCCTCCTGTTCGGCATATACTTCTCAGAGGTACAGGCAAGCACAGGAGGATTATGGCTGACCAAGTTTGCAGATGACTGCAAACTAGGGGCTATAATTGACTCTCCGGCTGACACAGACATCCTCCAAAAGGGTCTTACTGAGACAGATACCTGGTGTCAAAACCATGGCCTCAAGCTAAATGCCAAAAAGTGCATAGTCATCCCCTTTGGAAAAAACAAAGTACCCACAAACTATCACATAGGTGGTAGCCCCCTAAATATGGAAGACGTAATAAGGGATCTGGGGACCCAAGTAGATAGTAACCTCTCCTTTGATAATCACATTGTCAAAGTGGTTAGAAAATCGTTCTGTGTGGCCTACCTAATCACAAAAGGGTTTGCATCCAGATCGAAAGAGGTCATTGGACCCCTCTATGCATCACTTATCAGACCCATCACAGAGTACAATGCCAAATTTGGGATGTAACTTAGAAGACACCTGCAACAACTGGAAAGACCACAGAATTACCTCACCAAGATGATCACTGGCCTCAAGCAGATGCCCTATGCAGCTCAACTGATAAACTCCAGTTGTACTCGGTTGCATACCACCTACTCAGAAGTGATCTCTGCCTGACATACAAGGCCATGTCCAACCCAGAATTGATGGACATGCTCCACCTAAAGAAAACCATATCCCCTAGAGCCACATGCTCCAGGGATGTAAATCTCACCACAACAATAAATAGAACATGCTGGAGGGATAGATTCTTGCTCCAGAGACTTCCCATGCTCTGGAACAAGATTCCAATCTACATTAGGCAGAGCTCCTCACTAATTCTCTTCAAGAAAAACCTTGACAAGTGGATGGGAAACAGAAAGTTTACCCCAGGGATCACTTCAATGGCTCTGCTGGACAGAGGCACAGGGAATTAATCTAAGGGGGCAGTGAATACCAACACATTCTGGCTAGGCTTATAAATGCCTTTGGGCAGATAGCCTAGTACCTACCTATGAACCTAAAGTTTTTTTGTCTCATGAATTTCCTCTGCAATTGTAATTAGTGGATCCAGACTTACAGACCTTATAGGACTCTAGGCAGAGAGAGAGAGAGAGAGAGAGAGATCATTCAACTAAACTACAAGCTGCAATAATTTCCTTAGAACAATGTTTCCTTTATTTTTTTATTTTATTTTAATTTCTTGTTGTTTTTGCCATTGCCACTGCATTGCTCTTATTTTCAGTTGTATTGATATACCTGTTACCTGCCTTCACTATTGTACCCATACAGCATCACTTGATTAATTGTACTCATTACTTGGCTTGCAGACTGAGACAGACTTAATTTCATTGAATGTTTCTACTGTAAACTGTATTATATTGCATTGGCGCAGTATATAAGTTTGAGATGGCAGTAAATTAAGAATAAAGACACATAACACACATAAGATGTTGGTTGTAAGACTACATAAGACTGCATTGAGAGAGTATAGCTTTCATTTAACATGCTGGTCTGTTCATCTTTGTAAGATGTCTTTACGAAAGCTGGAATAGCGGCTTCCTCTTGTTCAGGTCATGGCTTCATTTTCTTTAACTTTTTGGAACCCATCTGAAATGTTGCTTTACACTGTGCGTTATCTACAATCATTTTATGACCAAGGTGTGTATAATTATAATTAAATGTACAATAGTTATAGTTCTTTTTCATTTTACACTTAATGATTTGCAGTTATTCTTGATAGTTTTCTGTATATATACAATACAAACCAAAGCTTTAAAATCCACAAAGATTTCCTTTCTGCCATCACGACTCAAGTAACCTTTTCGCTCTTCTTTTTGAAATCCCAGGTATCTTCAAAAGTTCATGTTACATAGATGTGCGCTGGTTTCCTTTTGACATACAAAAGTGCAAACTAAAGTTTGGATCCTGGACATATGATGGCGGGTCTTTGGATCTAGAAATGAGATCACCAGATTTATCTGAATATATCTCCAATGGAGAGTGGGATCTTGTAGGTAAGTTCATTTCTCAAAAGAGCCATTTTGTATCATAAATATGATAATTTTGTTCTTAGACTGTGTATTGCAAATCACAGCAAGAGTTATTCAATTACCAATTTCCATAGATGTAGGTGATTAAAATAATCAATTTGGAAATAAACTAGAATGTAATGTCTAAATATTTAGCTTTGAAATTTAAGAAATTAAAAAAACACACAGCTATAGGCCATAGAAACATTCTTAGAGACAATCAAAGCCTATTTTCCAAATTAATATTTGGAAAATACAATCTCAAAGTAAAATATAACATGGCAATGCACTTTTTGAACTTTTTTATACAAATTATGTCCCTAATACCCCATAGTATAACACTGAGCATATTAATGGCAAACTAAAAAGTATCATGAAAAATATGCAGTGGAATTCATAGACATGCCATGCTGAAATGCAACTCTCCCTGATCACATTGTGTAAGTTGCTCTTGCTGTGTGACTTGCTCTTTCAGCTTTAATGTAAGTCATGTTTAGCTGAGACAGTATGGAATTATCTAATCTGAGCAGCTATCCTATCACTTATCTATGAACCTCTGATCCTATGAGGATGCAGTGAGAGCCATATATTATAGTTTTATAAATACCTCCAACTCTCTCTCTCGTGTGTGTGTATATATATATATATATATATATATATATATATATATATATATGGGTCTATGTTTCTTGATTAAAATTTCACAATCTCGAACAAGAAACGAAGAAACCCACTTAAGTGAAAGTGCACTACATCGAAAGTGCATCACAAAAGCCAATTCAAAACAAAAAACTTTAAACAGTATTTTGCAGAGGGCAAGCCCCCCTGCACCCGCCATGTGGAGAGCTGTGCCCCCCACACTCCCCTACCTAAATATACTAAATCCGAGATTGCACTACAGTGGGGAAAAGGATATATTTACTTATTTCCACTGTAATGTGTTTCCATGAGTCAGCTTTTGCAAAAGTGCACTGTCGATGTAGTGCACGTCCGATTAAGTGGGTTCGATCTTCTGTTTGTTGAAAAAGTGAGTTTTCAACAAACAGAAGTAGACCTATATATATATATATATATATATATATATATATATATATATATATATATATGAAGCTGATCTTTTTCTGGCTGTATCAATTAAAGCAAAGTCATCAGCATATACAGACACTTTTAAGTGGAAATCTGTAAACAGATACCCTCTTACTGGTGATGTTCTGATTCAGTAAGATATACTTTAAATAAAAAGGGCAAAAAGAAGTGAGGAAAGAGGAAACCCTTGCCTTATCCCCCATGCTAGATATATTTCCAGAATCAAGCTTCCACCTATTTTTAAATAGGTTACTGAATATAGTGTGCTGTTAAGATAAGAAACTGCACCTGCATCATAAAATTTCAAATGAAAGCAACTAGGAAACTCTGTCAACTGCCTTCTCAGCACCTATACTTAACAACGTTAATGACTTAGCTCTGGAGTTAGCATCTTCTGATATCATGCAGGTCTTAATTAAATTATTAAGAGTAATACGTTCCTTAGTAAAACCCATCTGATCAGAATGAATTTGATCAGTTTACCCAATCTTCCATCCACAATAGTCATGAATAATTTATAATCATGGTTTAAAACTGAAACAGGTCTGTAGGTAGACATGAAAGAAAACTCTTTCCACAATTTGAGAGTTAGTGGTATAACAGCTTCCTTCCAGGGAAAGAGTGGGGAAGTCCCACTAAGAGCAGTATTTTCTAACCTAGTAAAAATTTTAACCAAGATAAAAATTTCCTTCTTATATAGCTCAGACTGAAGCCTATCCAGTACCAGATTCTTACCTTTTTTTTATTTAATGTGTTCATTTTATTTCTTCTGTGACTGGTGACAGCAATATTGCAGAGCCAGGAGATCAATGCTGCCAAATACTTTGTGATCTCCTGCTTGTTAATGGCTGAAGATATCGCAGAGTCAGGAGTACATAGACTCCTAAAATGTTTCTCAAAACACTAGCTATATCCTCTGGAGAGCTAAGCAAATTACTCAAATCAGGGTCCATTATTTTGCTAACAATACTCTCTGCTATCTGTCTTCTCAGTTTCAAAGCCATATATTTTTGGGATTTGGGAGTCATTTAAAAGTCCACTATTTAAAGAGACCACCCTGCAAACCCTTGTTTATAATGTAGGTGTGCCTCCAGTGATCTTTTAATCTCATAAAACTAAACTCCAAGGTAATGTATGATCTCCAGCTGCTTCCTTGTTAAATCCTTACATAAGCTCTACAATTGAAGAAGTGTCAGTCAGTCATCCTTGTCCTGAAATAATTTCTCCAATTCGCCTATCCTTAAATTCAGACCATTACTGTGAGATTTCTGCATTGTTATTGCAAATTAGACCCTAACATGATGACATAACCGTCTAAAATACTGTCAAGGGAAGTAATATATGCTTGCCTTCCAATGAGTTCTAAATATTTTTTGCACACCAGAAATAATATAGAATTATTGGATAGGGCCACTGTGTGAGTATGTTACTTAGAAATTAAAGAGGAATAGAAGTGTGTCATGCTGCAAGTGCACAACTGAGTTGGATCTCTTCTGTAGGAAAAGTAGTCAGCTAGTCCCACTTTTAAGAAAGAACCTCTAGCAAACCTCCCCATGGAGGTTACATAGAGTATTATTGGTCGAGAGTCTATATCAGATACATCCATTGCAATATTCCAGTGTCTTCAACAAATAATAATAGCCTAGAAGTACATCAGCCAGATATTTAATACCTTTACCAACTGAAAAACACCAGCAAGGAGCATAATGGTTTATCAGCATAACAAGATATTTGTCTAAGTATACCATTAGCAGTAAAGACATAACTTCTTCATTCTGCACTTCAATGGCTAAAGGGAAATAAATTCCATTCCTAGAAAAGGTTGTCACTCCACATCTCCACTCTGAGAATAAAGGGTACCTACCAACAGCAAAGCCCTCCTGAGTGAGTTTTTAGTGTTCAAGCTATTTGAGATAAGTTTGTTGATGAAAACCTGTACATCAGGTATTTTTTTTTTTTTTTTTTTTTTTTTTTACAAATCATTAAGATCTTGGACCACTTGGTAGGACATGTAACTCCATTAATGTTCTACAATATAACTTTATACATCACTATATACAGAGAAAAGGACCCTAACTTAAAAAAAATAAAAATCTATATAGAGTGGTGAACAATAACCAAGGTATCAAAGTTAAAATATTAATTTGGTGCAGCCTAGTAAATATGTTCATTAAGTGAATATGCTGAGAGGAAAAAAAACTTAATATAATAAAGAAACAAAACAGAATCCTCCAAAGCATCAGTTTAACTATTTACAGAATAAACATTAGTCCCATACTACCAAGTAGGAAGCAACAAACCTCTATCTGTCCACAGCACTAACTTCAGAATGCAAAGGAAAAATAAGCATTGTGAAGGAAGAAAAAGCAAAAGGTGATCAGCTTTATCTCTAAACGAGTAAGCAGTCTCTTAACAGAAAGCAGGGGTCCCTTCCAACTTGACCATTAATAATTGTGATGAGAATAGATTCTTCAAAAATAAATAAATAAATAAATAAAGGAGGGCAGTCATGTGATATGGTATTCCTAGGTTGGGAATTTATTTACTTATTTGCTTACTTAAATTTGTTAATTCGGTTAGACCACATATCACAAATGTCCTATTTCAGCTTCATCCCAGGAAAGAATTAAAGTGTAATTGACTACAGAGACATATTGCAAGAAATGAAGTGTATATAGTTATGTAATTGATTAGAATATACAACAATTATATGCAGCAATATAAACAAATGCATATACTCTCAATTTCTACAGATTCATGTAGAGCAGTAGGCAGATTTCTAAAACATCCATTGCATTGTTGCACACAGTTAGACAAAGTAATATATCTTTCAACAGAGTGTTATATAGATGGTTGAGATTGCTTACATTATAGAACTAGAGTATGAAGTACTTTAACAGTGCATTAGTATGACAAGAGGTTAAAATATGGAGGATTAAAGCAGAGACAATAGGGAAAATGTCAGTAAGTGGGAGTTTATGGTTTGATTAGGTTCATTGGAAAATGTTCACTAAAACTGCCTTCACTGAACATAGTGTGTTTTTCCAGTAGACAATTCCCCCCATTCCTCCCTATGTAGAAAACATCCCCACATCCCAAAGTTACATAGACCATTTCTGGGGTCTCACAACAGTGGAAAACACCACTATTGTCAAATGTAGTTTTGGCAAACATACTTTGATCATTTTGTAATTGCCAGAACTACCTTCAGTAGTCTAATATGGTCCCATTGTGATATAATTCTTGTAGTAAAAGAGTCAAGGGTGATCACAGAGGATGGTCAAATCTTAGGTTTTGGAGAATTGGCACCATGTCTTTTATTTTAATATGCCTGAAGTAAAATTGGTGAATGTAAGGGGAGGTTCTGGAGTTAGGGTAGGCTGTTGTTGCTGGATGGGCAATAGGTAGATTGCTGAATTCCAATAGGCAGTCCAAAGGGGAAAATATATGTGGTGTTTTAGGATATGATGTTTGGTTTCTTCCTGTGAGTCAGTTTACCTCTTTTTAGGTCTGTTTGTGTGTGTTGATTTGAGAGTTCTGTATTGATTTCATTGCGTGGGTCTTATGCCTCCTAATGGCTTGCTGTGAAATGTTTCTGTGCCAGTCAAAGTTTTTTGTCTCTTTATTTAGGTTGGCTTTCCAAGAATTTATGAGGGCTATTTAATTTGTTTAGCCGAAACCGGTTGTTACTGCTCTATTCATACATGCTTTAATAAAGCATTTACATATCACAGTCTGCTGGCCTTTTGTTTTTTTACTTGGACTTATCCTTTTTGAGGTCGTGCAGTTGCCATACTTGCAAGGGTTGTTTCATTTGGGCTTTCCAAGAATGCCATATTTCATTGCTGAGTTTTAGGAAAAGATTTCAGTAAAGTGGTTAGACTTCATTCTTTTTGGTTTTGTATAGCCTAGTAATTAATGGGAAACAAATGCCTTGTGGACTCCTTAGGGAGATAGTAAATAATTCTGTAATGAGGTTGGCTTCAGTTGCATTTGCAATGTTAGATCAGTCTTGGGTGTTGAGAAGGTTAATTTATTTGATATAGATGAGCATATACAAGATAGTTTGTCCCTTCTCAGTCTCAAACCCTCTAACCAGCATTCATTAGTAGTTTCTTCTGTCCTGAAGCCTCCATTTAAGTGATGAGAGTGAATCAGTGTGATGTTTCACAGTGAAGTTGCATCATCTTGACTTTAAGAGGCAGTGGAACAAGAAGAGATCTCTACATGTTTTAACCTCTGCTTAATTTTATATTCTGTCTTTCTGCTTTGGGGAAGTAAGAGTGGAGGGGCCACCAGGAATGTAAATTTTAAGATATATTGGGTACAATAGCCTAGTTTTTCAATGGTTTTGCTGGCAGAGTTTAGTAAATAGAAGGAGATCTGCTCTTCTTTATTTAGTTTCATAGGCACCACACAGACTCCTATCACACTCTTTACAAGCTCACACATATCCCCCCACCTTCTTATTAACCTAGCACAACAGAGTTAACAGCACCTACTAGTTATTTAGGCTAATGAAATATCAATCGATATGTTCATTAACCATTGTTATATATTCTGGCCACACCTATGCTAACATTAAGGTCTACTCTTGCTAAAAAAAAAATCTATAGATATATTGTAGATATATTGTAAAATTGTAATTCAGTCTTTTACCTCTGAAAACTGCTTATTGCATACTCTGGTGTGCAATTCTTATACTTGCCTTAAATGCTTTGGTAAATCCCTTATAAAATGTACACTGTAACTTTTTGTGGCTTATCACACACTCTGATGTACAATTCTTTTATTTGTCTTAAATGCTTTTCTAAATGATTCATAAAATGTACACTGTAACTTTTATTGGAGCTTTTCTCCCTGGGCCTCCACTGAAAATGGGCTTCCACCCAATTGGACTATCCTGGTAAACAAATGTAAAATAAAAAAAATCAATAAATACATTTTGGTGGAAAAATAATTTTTACAATAGACCCAAGAATTTCCTATCTTGATTATTTCCCCTGGGGTCCAGAAATACAAGACTATTCTTCCATTAAAAAAAGAGCAAACTGTGCCAGTAATGGTCTTGGATATGTGTTTCAAAGGGCTTGTAGAAGAAACACAGTCATCCCTCTCAATGGCATTACTTTCAGATGAAATTCTTGTCTAGTCTATCAGTTTCTTTTGATCATAACTAAGGCAATATGTCCCTTTCTCTTTTTCAGGAATCCCTAGAATCCTTTTGAGATACCATCTACTCCTATCTTCATTATCAATAACTCTACTTTCTATCACTTCCAGACTAGTTGCTAGAATAGCTGATTTCTGATATACCACTATATGTTGTGAATTGATCTCAGATATATAGTTAGAATGGAGTCAAAGTGTCCACTCAATCTCAGAGTCTCACTTTTCTGTTCTCTCAATATACGAATTGAGTGTCAAATTTATTTTCTGGAGTTTTTCCTTTTTCTGCTTGAATGAAGGGTATAAGACACCTCTTCATCTTTCAGCTATCTCCATTGTTTCAGCATTAAGATCAGGGCTGTTTCTTCATAGCTGGTAATCCACATGATGGTGAGTAGTGACTGATTTTAACACGGGAGGCAAATTTGGTGCCAGAATTACTGAACTAACAAAATGTCCACTGGTTATAAAAGTTAAATTAAAAGAGAGAGAGAGAGAGAAAGAGACAGACTCAACACTAGTTAAATATACTTTTTTTTGGAAAAGTAGTCTCAAAAACACTGATGTGTGTCTCTCATCATACTCAAATGTCTCCAGTCCTCATTCCTCGACTAACAATCCAATAAACATACAGTGGTTTAAAAGCTACTTGTTTGTTCATTCTGAAT